>NW_028186745.1:2053124-2071481 GCF_003343005.1 Rhea americana
CAGGTTGCCCAGAGAGGCTGTGGAGTCTCCTTCTCTGGAGATCTTCAAGGCCCGCCTGGATGCAACCCTGTCTACCATGCCCTAGGTGACCCTGCTTGAGTAGGGGGGTTGGACTAGATGATCTCCAGAGMTCCCTTCCAACCTTAATGATTCTATGATTCTATGAAAGTATAGACTTAGAAAAACATGATTACAATGAGAATTTCAAATATATGTGTCTTCGGTTAATTACTACCTTCTGTAGGTACTAAGCACTTAAGAAAATCTGTCCATAGTATGCTAAATAAAAGTTGCAGAGCCTTCAAGAACTCTGTTGTTGTTACTAGATTTTCTTTCTTCATGTCCAGCTGCTCTTGAAGTCTCCTTTACAGAAGCAAGATATATTTATGTTCTATTACTAGTGACCATCCTTTTAGGTTTATGATTCAATATCACCTGCCGTATTTATTAATATAACTCTTATCCATCTCCAAAATGATTAATAAAAAGTTATTGCACTCCTGTTGTTATGCTGGACCACAAGTCTCCTTTGCGGCTATAAGCGTCTATGCAGTCAGTGAGTCATAGAATAGTCTCAGTGAGTGAACTTGCAGTGGCAAACTTGTCAGTGAAAGAGTAATTTGAGATGATCAAGTAAGATCACATGTCTAATAACTCTATAAAAACATACTTATACAATGGCTGTAATGACTCCAGGGAGTCATTGAGTAAATTACATGTGTTTTTAAAGTTTGTAATTTTAATTACCTTGTTCTGTAATAGATTGTAATGTCTGCAAACCAGCCATCATGTATTTCCATCATTAGAAAGTATATTGGAACATTTTAGTAACTGCAAATTCAGATTTATTTAAATAATACTGAAAAATTAAGAATCGGTGGAAAAGAGGATAAATGAAGCTATAATGTTTAGACTAACACTATTTTCTTAACTAACACCCTTGTGAATGAACACAGTAAATGTGAATAGTACATGTTTTCACCATCTGTGCTCCCATAATGACAGCAGGCACCAGGGGAGAATAGGATGCTTAAGTGTAACAGGAAACATCAGTCTGCTGTTTTTAGCATGAGCTGAATTTCCTGCTTTTAGGTGCCTTGGCTTTAATTTATACTACATCCCTAATTAAATTATCTTGGCTATTGCTGTCCTGGCTATTGCTGTCATGACTCTGATACCTAGTTTTCTGTGTGTCASCCTTAGTTTCTTCACACTTGACCTATAATGAATGTGCCTTACATCATATAGCGYGTTTGGGGCTTGTGAAAAACAAACCTTGTTATTACAGATTGCTACAGTCTGATTGGACAGATGAGTTGTACTGACTATAAGGAAGTTTGCAGRTTATATTACCCACTATTACATTGTATTACATTTTTATTCATTTTTAAAGAAAGTTTTCATTAACTATCCTTTTCACCAATTAGCCTCTATCTAAAATTAAGGGAAGCTAACTGTTAGTGAAAAAATCATCTATAATCATCCATTGATGGAGCAAAAATGGCAGCCAACAGCATGAAATGATACCTCTAAAATGGAAAATAAATTTAATTTTTATGTACAGRTCATTACTTTTCAGTTCTTTCCATTGTTGGGGTAAATTTCACTTTTGTCRCTGCTAATTTTTAAAGAACAAGAAAACAACACACTGCTGCAGATGCCATTCCTGCATTTTGGAAAAGACAGGGATGGAGCAAGGGAAGTACAGGCAGAATCAAATGCTATCCTTTTGTCAAATGGCGATGAGAAGGAGAAGTAGTGCATGACGAGGAAGTATGAAAAGGTGGGCTTTATTTCAGGTACAGAACATGTTCTGCAAGAGAAGTAGGTTCCTTAGCTTAATGAAAAAGTGTTTGTTCAGCACATGGCAACTAAGGAATTATAGATTTCAGACCTCATGTAGAGCATCTAACAAGGTTCTAAGTGGATAAAAGGGTCTGGCCAATGGATATGTCTCAAAAGCAGCTTGTTAACCTCTACTATAGTTATTTACTATTGGCAGGAGAACATCTTGACATTATTAACACTGTCATATCCACTGTAACATAAAAGTGGTTTGTAATTTTCTCCAACTGTTGAGTATTTCATTTATGGTTTACTCCGGAAAGTTACAATATTAAAGCCAGTCTTCAATATTTCAATGACAACAAAATACAAAAATCTTAAAAGGATTGCACAGCTGGGAAATCAAAGATGCAAATTATTTTTTTTCAATAAAAATCATATCTTACAAACATTTTTTAACACAAGAACTTGATGCTGTAGTTGCTTTACTAATACATATTGGTATATTATTGARCAAAAAGCTACATTATGTCAATTACAAGGGCAAAGTAATCTAAGCATTGGTATGTCTGAGAGAAAACTGTTGTGCCGCTTAAGTTCTGCTACCCTATGATTACCTTGACATTATGATACAAACTTTGATTTCATGACTGCACATWATTTAGTGCTGGACAGAAAGCATATGCGTAGAGAGGGTGAATGAAAGCTGTACAGTAGCATTCATTCAACCATTTCCTCATTTTTTAATATATGCCTTTGCAATAATACTTTCCATTGCAAAAATAATAATTTTCTTTCATTCTACTTTTGTGTGTTTGTGCATGTATATTTGCATTTGTAAATGTATGTACATTGCAAAAGCAGGCAAATAGAAACTCCACCTTGGCATTTTCTTGTTATCCACACAGGTCACCCACAAGACTGTGGCCCACACCATTGAAGCTTTCAGRATTTTTCCTCCCATATGTGGAGCAGAACTGGAGAAGTGACATTTGCTTGTGGTTTTCTCAGCTATTTGTCAACAGGAGTGGTGCTCTGGGGCTGAGGCTCTGTTTCAGGGGCTGATGGATGCACCGCTGAYCTCCCTGCCTTGTGTTTGCCCAGCTCAGTATATTCTAGTCTTGTCTCTTCCACTTTTGGATTCCTAACAAAGGCCCATTTTCCCTGCCCATCTCATCACTGTTACGGGGCCTTTCTTCACATTACTCACTTAAGGCACTCARCTTTACAACCTGATGGTCTTACTGCATTTGAGACTTTAGTTACATCCTCCTCAGAGGGTGCACTGATCCTTGCACTGGTGCTGTTGTCTCACACAAGTATGGCTAGTGGACAGTAACTCCATGTTCAGAGTTACTCTATGGGAGTAGAGTATATAGTATATATAGTATAGATAYATTCTCTATATAGCATATAGCATATAATATGAGTAGAGTTTGCCATATAAAAGACAAAACACAGAAGTCTCAAAATGAGGGGATTGTTCCTACCATTGCTACTAGGCCTTCATTTTGCTTACCTACAAGAGTGCTATGAATGTTCAAAATACGGTATCTGGGAAATCTCTGGCTTAGATTAATCCTATGGTTGAAGAGATGTCTGCTTATGTTTGATCGGGAACATGCTAGAGTAGAAACTGTTTCATTTTTACATAGTGAATTGCCTAGGACATTTTAAGAAGTTGTCCTGAAACTGAAATGCWGCCACTGATGTTTCTTCATTTCATTTAACCTGTAAGAAGGAAGAACAGAGTCAATGCAGTTGAGACTGTCTGTCACAGGCCAGCTTGCTCTCTAGCTCATCAGATTAGGAAATGGCAATGTTTCTTCCTACAAATATTTTGATRATGTTGGTGATGGCCCAGATATCCAACAGGCATAAGAAAGTAAAACTGTAACCATATAGCTTTGTAATATGGTATTGCCACTGCAAATATGAAGCCATGAGCTATGCACTGAGTTTGGAAGGCCTCAGGACKGAGGCTTTTCAGGTCTCCTCCATCTGAAATCTTCTTGACCTGCCTATAGCTTTTTTTTTGAATTTTGTTTATCTGTGACAATAATTTCAAAATGACCAGGTATCAAGAGCTGATTTGTTTTACTTTTATCTCCCACCATCTCTTTTATTTCTGGATGGTGCAGCTACAGTTCTATACAGATAGCAGTAACAAGCAGTTATTTTATGCACAATGAGATGTTTATGACTCTAACACAATGATGACAGAAAAACACAGGTGGAGACACCATAGCTATAAACTCATCCCCTACCACCAACCCCAGAGTGAAACTATCAGTCTCAGGACCCTGAGGAGCAGTGRGAAGATGAGCATAATACCAAGAAAAGGGGCAGAAGCTAAGAAGTGTGTGTGTGTTACAATTTTAATTATATTATTACTATTATTTTTCAAATTTTTCTGTATGTAAGTACTCTAACTTCATTATTAATCTTTGTTTTCCTGTAATAATTWGATCTAGACTAACGATGATTCTCAAATTAGACTGTTAAGATAAATTCTTGGCAATAGATTCTTGGCTTTACTTATGTATATATGGTGGGCTTCCTCTTGGCACAGAAACAAAATTTTCACTGTAAGAAAACAAAACTGTATTAAAAACATGCTCAAGCAAAGGTTGATATGATATGATATGGCTAGAAAGAGTAGTGCAGCTGTCATGCAGCCAGGAGAGAGAGGCTCTGCCCTTGACTGCCCTGGCCTTTTCGGTGAACCTGACAAACTTTTGCCTTTGCTATCTATTTAAATGAGGAAGTATTTAAGCTAGGAAGTGTCTTTTGCTGTTTGCATAGTTTCTATCACAATAAAAGACTGATCTTAGCAGGCCATCTAGATATATAACGGGGTAGAAGAAACTCTGTCATCAGGGTCTAGTAAATTCTGCTTTTATAGCAGCAAGCTTCTTCACATCAGACATCGCTTCCTTCGCCTGCTGCAGACAGACTAGTTTTCTTGTCTGGCAGCCTGTTAGCAGCTCAGGCAATTCTCACCTTCAAAAGCATCACCCTAAATACAAGYGATAAAACTTTTTCATAATTCAAAAATAATTTGATAACTGACAATGTTCTTGATAATACTCGCATTTCTTTTCCAAATAAGTTACTGGAATAGCTTAGGCATGCTCCAGTACTGTAATCACTTTGAAGCAAGTAGTGTTTCAGGAAAYACATTTAAAACTACAGTTGTTTTAGGATAGTTAGGGTTTGTGGTCATGGAAGACTTGAGAGTTGTCTTCTCTTTAAAAATAATAGCATTTGGCTACTGATGAGTACCACTTTTTTTTTTTCTTTAAATCCTTCTTTTATTTCGGGCTGCACTATAATTTAAGGCTCTAGACAGCTTTCCATTTTGTTTTTATTGTGTCTTGGAAAAATAGTAGACAGTGATAGCTTTTTTTGCACACTAGTATGTCGAACAAGCCAAAATTAAACCTTTTAGAAAAGCAACTATTTCAAACTATATTATCAGAAGAATGAAAGAAGACTGAGAAAGAAATTGTTCCTGCTACTAAGTTGGGAAAAAAAATTGGCCTCCACATAATTTCTAAATGGTCTTGCACCTGCTGCCAATTTCCCTCTTAGCTATGAAGTCCGTCATTGCGGAAGACAGGAAGAAAGCTCTATCAGTCAGTGTCCACCCAAAGCAAATAAAAACTCAAACTGGATAGTAGTTATGCATGTATAATAAACAGACAAGGAATCGTCAGAGAATAACAGAGTGTATAAAATACATTTCTGGATTTTCAGAAAGTGTAAGTCACATGAATACTACATATTTGCATTCTGTGTTGCAGTAAATTTGAAAGTAACTCGGTTTTGCCTGCAAAACTGAGATGTTGTATCCAAATGAAAATGTTTTCTTTGGCKACAGACTATTTCCCCAGTACCAACATGGGACCACCTTTCCTGTGTGCCAACATTACAGCTCCAAAGACACCAGCAGCCCAGGCAGTACCCTGAACTGCAGCTCCCATTCTTTGGTCTGCAAGCTTTCAGCATGATGCTCCAGCCTTCCCAAGCCGAAAGGACACTTCTTGGGATTTCCAGATAGAAACCTATGATTACTTACAAGTTAGTTAGAGACGAATGATTCTGAATGGAGGCTCTTAGCTTGTGAGAATGATCACAATTTTCCTCAAAACACAAAGTCTCTCCATATGGAAACTTGGAAAGATGCTTTAGCCACTGACCGTTTGGACACGGCTATGTCCAATACCAGCTTATAAAATGAGGAAAGCAGATCTGCCATTCTTCCCAAAAAGGGATAAAAAAATCTTGTGTAAAACTCTATCTGTGAATACCAGGGAAGAAGTCACAAGCAACTCTTGCTACCAAGGATAAATTTTCTTAAAGTTCGCTTCTGGTTTTCAATTATTTCTTTAAATAGTACTATAGAAAATAAAAACAATTTGGCAAGTTCAAAGAAGCCCAGATGCTGCTATTATAGAAAGCAGAGACAACTGACCGTATAGTACCCTCTATGAACTCAAATACAGATTAGAGGCAAAATCAGTACGTGAAAGAAACACTTTTCTATTTTATTATTAGCTTATAGTGTAGTTTAGAGAAAATACAGAAATTGATACAAGACCATCACAAAAGCTGTTACATTCTGTCCATAAAGATTAAATGAACACAATATAATTTTGTTGTGCTTAACCCCAACTGCAGAGGTGTGAATTCTGTAACTAAATGTTTGCTAACATTTTCTATTTGACCCAAAATTCTGTATTATAAGCAATTACAACCCTAACATTAAGTGTTTTTAATTAGTGAATATGACTATTTCTGAACTTTATTCCAAGCTAAAAAATTTGCTTAAAAGGAGAAAATGATACAGATGTGTAAAGTATCATTGAAAATTAGAAAAAATATAATTTTATTTAAATTGTAATATAGGGCTATTCACCTGTTTTCTTCTCTAAATATAAATGGTTTAATTCTATGAAGGATTAGTTTGCCTTGTAAACCTAGTCAGGGATCTTAATAACAGTTTGATGAGAATTTTCCATTGGTAGTAGCTTCTCATAGAAAATGTTATTTTTGACAATTAAAAAGAACTATAAATTTTCAATTTTACTGACTAAAAGAAACTGTATCATGAAAATAGCATTTATAAAATGTTATTTTTTAACATTTTATATCTCATTACTTGGATCTCTGTCAAAATAGTTTGTCTTATTCCATGGAAATATAAAAATCTGTTTCGCATTGCTTTAAAAATGACATAATCTGAATTTTCCAACTCTGTGCCTCTGATGAGTTTCAGTAGGAACCTTTTGGACTGATATCTCTGGGGAAATATGTTGAACGTCCCAGCTAAGCCACACAGATATCAGGGAGCCCACCCACAGGAGAAAAGAAGATCCAGAATTACAAGACCTGTTGGTAACAGAAAGGTTGATTTTACCTTAAGTGAAGCATTTATTCTGAAATAACTTTCAGTGCTCAATAATAATCTGGGTTTTTTTTAATCCTTAATATATTTTTACAATGTCATCCTCTTTAACAATACTAATTTTGTATGAAATTATGTTCATCAGCTTATGCATGACAAAATATATCCAGACAGTAATCCACAAATAAAATGAAAAGTTGCCTTTGGTCCAAATGAGTTCACAGTCTAGATTAGCATAATAGGAAAAGTCTGGGATGAGCTACACAGAAATGAGTATCATCAGTGCTACATCAGGAGATGTGTTAACAACACATCTCTTACTATAGAAGATACTGGCTACAACTTCCTTTATAAGGTTTGGTCTTCAGCTGTTTGTAACATTAGCAGATCTTAATAGTTTGACCTGAAATGTCTTATGTTAATCAGCCTCTGTCTAAAGGTTGATTGGTTTGATTACTATAAAATTCAGAAAAATCTTTGATAAAATTGTAAGCCTTTTTTGATGAAGATAAGTCTTTCAGAAAAAAACAAAATAGCGCAGATGCTGGGTTTTGCCCAAGATAAGCAATATCTTGTACATGTTTCATTACTTTGAAGTCAGAAGATCAAATTTGGATTACCAGAGATAGGACTGAGGCATACAAGTGAGAACAGAAACTCTGAAGAACTACTACCAAGCGATACAATGAAATTACGACTGTAGCTACCAAAGAACAGCAAGTGACTATACTACCATAAAACTCCAGAATGGCAAAACAGCTAGGGAGAGGATTTGGAAAAGGCAGAATAATAATCAAGGAGAACAGCGATAGAAGAGAGTGAAAATAATCTTGGGGGCAGGGAGGCAAAGTCTGTGAAAACCAGACTTCCAATAAACAATCCAGAACAGCAATTTCAGGCAAGGAAACTGGCAATGTGTTCAAGATATTTCACGAAGGAAAAAGGAATGAAGAATGGGGAAACAGGCTGGTATTTGCAGAAGGTGGGCTAATTGCATAAATGCATATTTGTTGAACAAGAAAACAGTGAAATATTAAGAAGCAGAGGAATAAAAGCCAAATTATTAGAGAAAAWTTGTTAAAGCAGAATAAAGACAGGCTGATAGTTTAAACAAGAGAAGGAAAAAATAGGAATAGGTAAGTTCACAGGTCCACCTTGAGGAGTAAATGGAGAAGTTTATTGGGAATGTCTCAAAATAAATGAACATCTGAAAGTGAAAAGGCGATGGAAATATTGAAGAAGGTGGTTCTAACTGGCAGCCTGTGTTTTCTTCTTACGTCTTGCTCACCTCAGTTTTGTCAGTGTTAGATACAGGGAAGCTCACTGATGTACAGATAATTATGGATGTTTTCCACCTTGTTTTTCATGCTGTTCTTGGTTGTACTAGCAGCTGCAATATGTTTTGGTTTGTTTTTTAAAGCATTAGTAGGCAGTGTATAATTTCAAGTTTAAGGAATTGCTTCATTTTGATATCCTTTAAGGAACAATCAAAACCAACTGAGATCACATCCCTCCACTTTCATTTTTCTGAAAGACATCTCATACACATCTTTCCTGGCAATAAATATATAAATATATAAAAGTAAAGAAAAGAAATCAGGAAGAAGAACACATGATCAATTAAAGGATTCATGGCAAAGTAYTCTCAAAAGTAGTGTTTGCTTTAATTGAGCAACAATGAAATGGACCTTCAACAAATCACTAAAATTGTATAAAAGCAGCTTAGCTAAAAATAACAACACACTATTAAGCTAATTCGAACACCTAAGAAAAATCATAGGCATAAGAACCACAACAGCCTTTGGTAAAATGCCCTTTTTGATTTCTTGGTTAATTAAGGCTAGTTAAACAAAATTTCTGCCTAAACTAGATCAAGAAAGTAATCATTCTCCTCTCCCATAAAAATTCCTGAAAAGTATAAAAATCACATTTTGTTGAAAAACTGAATAAGCAAAAGCAAAATAATTTAAATAATCTAAATATTTTTGTCTGGAAAAAGTCAGATGATAGCCTGAGTTGTATCCTGACTATCTACATGTCCCATTTTTTCCTTCCTGGCATGGCATCAGATGGACTAGGACCCTAAGATTTCCACAATAGTTCAAAGGAGGACTGAGAGCAGTGAGAAGGACAATATATCCAGGGTTCAATGATCCATAGTAGCCCACTGGTTTAAATTGCCTTTTGCAGCTGTTAACACTATTGAGCCAAAGGTCTAGTCCTATATGCTAGAAACTTACAAATAAATAAATAAAAAAATAAAAGGATTACAAACATTTTTATCTTGGTAAAGCAGCACTAGATGCGCTTAGGCAACGTCTACAAATCCAGCCCTGTGCTTCCATTTCCAAGCTACTAATCACAAAGGAAAGCTGTTATTCCTCAGAGAAAAATATCAGTACTCACTGCCTTGACCCATGCATTTGCTGCTGTTTGGTTGCCTAATGCATCTTCCAGGGACTCTAGTTGGAAAGATGTAACCGTCTCCCGCTTTCTGCCCTCCTTCCCTTGCATGGGAGCTTGCCACCTCCCAGGCAATGCAGCAAGGTGCGCCACCCAGAAGGTGAGCAAACAGTTCTTGGTTAAAAAACCAAATGATCTCAGTTGCTGAAAAAGTTACAGMTCCTTTATATGTTCTAGCAACTGACATAGAGATCACAATAAGGATAATCAAAAGGTAATTCCAATAGATAAGAATGAAGGCTATACATGATTTCAATAATTCTCTTCCTTTCTTATTTTGCAGGTGCATTATTTTATTTTTTAGTTAAGTGTATCCTTCATAACAGTTACCAAGCTGGGAGTCCTCATGATAGACTTATCCTCTAACTCCTTTACTTCTTTCCRTTTACCTTAGAGAAAACTCTGTAGGAACGGCTTTCTTGGTTATCAAGAAGTTGGGTGGGTGTATTTCTGGAGATACTGATTAAAATATATCACTTTCATTAGCAATATAAGCTTCCTCTTTTTTTATTGTACGTACTTTTTACTTTCTTTTTTTCCTAAGAAAAAAATAAGGAGGTTTTAATGAGACTGAAGAGAATACATGTAGAAATTAAAAAAGGTAATCCTTTAATACACTATGTGTATAAATTCTTGCAAAATATTATAGATTATGTCATTTCTCTATATGAAAAGCATAGATAGGACTCTTATTTGACTAATAGATAATCCTATTTATTAGTCAACAGCCTTAAATTTGAAAGAAATATAGATAAACACTCTCACATTTCTGGGCACAAACCTGTCTCAGAAAGAGATGAAGAAGAAATACCAGCAATACACTAAAACAGTTCCCTCTGGCATTCTTGCATCTTCTTCTGAAGTATCTGTACTAGCCTCTCTGAGAGTCAAATTTAGACTTGATGAACCTTTGATCACTTATCTCGTATACGTCTCATTTCTGCTTCCCTTAGATGATGTAGCACTTTTAGGAGCTATTTGCTCTGAGCGAGATGTTATTTTGTCCAGTAAGAAGATAAAGAGTCTGTTTTTTAACAAGCTATAAAGGATAACCTTCGTTTCCTAGCTTACATTTATTTGATCTCACACAACCTCTCCTCCTTCCAAGGCCGAGTGTGAGCAATTGTCAAACCCATAACTGAAGAGCAATGCAATGAATACGTGCCAGATCCAGAACTACCCAGTGAATTCACAGTAGTAGTGTGCTGCAGGAAAAAAATAAATAATAAGTTGAAGTTGAGCTGTCAAATGCAGCTGAGTTTTTAAAGTTACATACAGGCAATTTTCTTAATGTCTTCAACAGTTGGTATGAACATGGCACACAAGGCACACAAAAATGTTGTTTTTCAAGGGAAATTTTTCAACTGTTAAACTATTCTTTTTTAAGCATTGCTATTACATGGAACATCAATTGACCGGAAGATGCAGCCTTCGGCATTTATGCATGTGCAAAAATGTAACATGGTGGAAGTAACACAAGCGTTAGCAAACTGCCTTCACTATATATCCGCACCCTCGAAGTGCTTCCTCTTGATGAGGTGCAAGGCAGAAGGGACTTTTCTAACAAAAAAAAATTGGTTAAACTGATGGAGATTGCTTCAGATTCAAGTCTTAAGTGCCATAAGCAAACAAATAAATACATCAGATCCATAAGGATTCCTGGGCCTCTCAGTTCAGGCAACTGACTTTGATCATCACTAAAATGCCAGGAAATGACAGCAAGTTACTTAGCTTTAAAGTGTATTTTCTAGACTCAGATATTGTCTTTATGTATTGTATGTGACTGGTCACGCTTTCTGTGTTTAATCATGTACTAAGAACAGCAATAGTAAGTATTCATTCAGATTTGGGCCTTTCGTTATTATTTTGTTCATCTCAAGAAGAGTCCTCAAATGCTCAGCAATAATGACTGTTAGTAATTAAAGTCAGTGGATTTTTCTGACTGTGTGGGTTGAAGCTGAGAGCTTCTATATTCTATTTGATTCCCTGAGCTCTCATCTTCACCCTCTGAAGAAAACTTCTGAGAAGCAGAAGCTATTAAATATTGAATACTACTAAATTATAATAGAGCAGAGCTCAGGTTAGGTGCCTTGTGTCTTTCCAAATTATTCTATTCAGTTATTTCAAAATGAATACGAGCTCTGTGAATCTTGCATTAAAATAAATTTGAGGAAGGTCAAAATCATAGTTTAATAACAAGTGGAAGCAAAACCGATAGAATACCTGCTTTCTTTATTTTTTAATTGGAGGATCTCAGGAAGAATCCTGTTATCTGTATCTCAGGCTCTGATCTATAACCTGCATAAGGGACAGAAAATTTCACAGCAATACAAATAAAAACAGGAGAATTTTGGAATTATCATAATTTAAATAGTATGAGACTTTTTACATTAAATATTGCCAAACTGTCACTACTGCTTATCAGAACTACGAAGAGAAGTTTTTTTGCAATACATCTACTGTGGCTCTCCTGCTCCTAAACCATTCTCCCATTATCTTATATATCTATCTATTCACCTAAGTCCATAAAACCATCACTTTAACATCTGGTTGACTATTAGTCATTTAAGAGGAAAATAAAATGGAAATAGACATGTCGTTTGCAGATTTCAGCTCAACAAAACTGTGTTTATATTTTATTAATACCGAGTTAGCAATAGTTCGAGGGAAAAGCAGGGTTTGG
Source organism: Rhea americana (assembly GCF_003343005.1). NCBI lineage: Eukaryota > Metazoa > Chordata > Aves > Rheiformes > Rheidae > Rhea > Rhea americana. The sequence continues at coordinate 2,065,466 of NW_028186745.1, forward strand.
TGACATAAAAGGAAGCAGAAGAAGAAATGACAGACAAGAGGTTGAGAAGAAGGAGAATTAAYAGAAATAATATGGTGGGGAGAGGCCAAAAATAACAAACAAAAAAGTTGACAACAATGGAGAATTTSGAAGAGCAGAAATGTATGCTCCACAGGAATCTCTTTCCTAATGACAGAGACTTCTACTTAAAGAGAACATGGGATAAGAGCTACCTGGGACAAAAAGGGTTAGTCTACAAAAAATAGGGCTAGTATTTATTGTGCTGCAACCACATAAGACTCTATCAGCAGAAAACAAACAAAAGAACTTACTTCTCCTGACTATGCTGTGCATTCCCTATTATTTCTCACATTAAATTACTTCCTCCTACAATAATTTCAGAAAGCAGAATTTTACCCATCCTAGAAAAGGCTTTTAGACCCAGCTACTTCCCCTTACATGCTGTTTCTTTTCACAAGCTCTYTCACTTCTCCTTTTTCCATTGGCAACAAGGTTGTTGTGTTTTTTTTTCCTTTGTTTTTAATTCGATTTCAGTTTGTATATTCATTTTTATGTAAATTTCAGGAAAGGTGATTGTATCTTTATTTCTCCAACCATCTGGCACACTGCAAAATATGGCAGCATTCATTCCCTAACAAACTAAATAAAAGAAGAGACAGGAGACTTCCAAAGAGACTTAAAAAATTAAGATGCAATTATTAATGCTGGGAACCTTGCAAATATTTATATGAACATTTGGTGAGAGTTTCTGTCATTGAAGAGTTCTGAAATACTTATTTTCCAGTACAAGATTGTAAAATAGGAAATCACTTTCAGGCTACTAATATGCTTTTTCTGTTGTAAAAATTAATGAGTAGAAGTATTTTACTTTATATTCCTTTTGATGAAATTAGGTGCCTCATTGTTCTTGACTGAAAACAAAAATGCAAGAAAAAAAAAAAGAGCAATAAGCCAGAAAATTATTACCATAAAATTCCCAGGATTTATGGTATTTTATATTCATTGAATTCAATTGAAAGAGATTGTGGTAGCCAGGAAATAGGACATTAGTTTTCATCTGATAAAATAAATGAGGCCAAAAACAAAGTCACAGTCAGAAACACACAGTATGCTGTTTCCTTTGCAAGTTCATCTATAAATTTGTTTTAAACAGGTTTTTGATAATTTTTGCATAACTCAYTTTCTGATAATAGGCACCCTTAAGTAGACCACCTCCTGAATTACTAATTTTTTCTTATTATTTAAAAATTACAAATCTATACTAATAATTCTATGTTGAAATGAATGTACAGAATGCTTTGTTTTTCTAAATGAGCCAACACCGAATGAATTAGCATTGGGAGAATAATGATATTGTGTATATACTTGCATATCTCAGCTGGCTTCAATTTGCTCTGGAGTAAAATAGTACAGGCAGTGGTACTACTATTTTGAAATTTGATATTAAGGACATGCAATATAATGCTAATAAATGCCATACTACTGTAATTCTTTGTAGGCTATATCCAGTCAAAATGCTTAGACAGAAACAGTGCTATATAAAATACAGGTACATACGCACAACTGAAGCTTGGAAACATCTGTTTTTTGAAGCCACTAGTGACATTATCATTCTGTAATCTATTATAACTTCCCAATTCCTACAAGATTCAAATGTGTCTATGGGAAATATTCATTTTCTCACAGGATCAGATTAATTTTCTCACAAAATCTCAAGCTGTTTGACTACATAATAAGGAGAATCTGAGTCTAGCTCACACATTTAAGCCGTCTTCAGTAACACTGGCATACTGGATTGTTTCACTGACACATTTTCCATCTCTTAGATGGGGAAAACATCTTTGTTTCATATTGGCTTCCTTCCTACAAAATCATTTTAGGTCTCCTACTAGAACAAAGCTTTCAGAAAAAAAGCTATTCAATCTTCTCACTAGAACTATATGAAGCAACTAAAGAGGTAAGTGAAAAACATGGCGCACAAGATACAAGGTATAGTAATCGAGACCATCTGCCTCACTAAATATAAAGCACATTTGTCTGTGGTTTATGTCTCTATTTCTAATCTCATTGAGGTTCCAAACTCTGACCATTCAAGAAGAGGAAAAAATGCTTGATGCATGACAAGAAAATTTAGATGAACTCATTCCACGATGGGTTGAACATGTTCTTAAATTCYTTCAGAGCACGTGGAGAAACAGAAGAGCAGAGACAAGTGTAAGAATAGCTGTTCTTTTATGGTTGCCTTTGACATTTCACTAACCCAACACAGCAGCAGCTGACCTGGCAGTAATTCTGGTGACAACATAGCCTATGGGCTGGAATTATTTTCTTGAAGCATTCATTACTGTCATTGCTGCTTTCATATCCATTAAGAGAACTGTAGGTCTGACACACGCAATCACAGCTCAACATTCAGGTGCCATCAGAGCACCATTAGATTTGATACAGCACCATAAAGAACTAAATTCAAGAGCAGTGTCTTGACTATTTTTCTCTTCCTCCTAGTATTTCCTTTGCTGTCAGCTGGTGATAAGGTCAATAACTGCTATATAAATCATGACGTGCAAATACTATGTACACTCTATAATCAGTATTTCTCACTAAATATATGACCATCTTCACAATGTCATCGTTTACAGTGCTGCTGCTTTGTAAGTGCAAAGCCATGCACAGAATTCCCAACYGGAGTTACTCAGTAGCTCTCGACAGTAGGCATGGTTTTCTGTGGGCATTTTTTGCTGTTGGTTTGGTTTTGTTCACCCAAGTTGCTTCTATTTCTTACTAGTGGCAGGAAAAGAAGGTTTACTCGGTTATTCAAGTAAAATGTGTGTGTGTGTGCATGTGTGTGTGTATACACAGGCACACATATATAGTATGTATATGTATATTACTGACTTTGACTACATGATAGTATAAATGCCATTGGATTGTATTTCCATGTGAAAATATGATGTATACATAACAATACTTGAATAGATTATCAAGGACAATAACAAAAAATAATGTGACAGTAGTAACAAATATTCTGCAACCTTGAGTTGCTAATGGGTATAAAACTATTGCAAAAAAACCTTTAACGTAATGAAAATGAATGTCAGATTCTCTGTAGAACCCTGAAAGTCAATTTCAAGACTTCTTCAGGAAGAAATAACATTTTTATTCGTAAGTATTTCTTGGTGTGACAGTTTAGTGAACAGCTCAGCGTTCTGCCAGCCACTTGGGCAGCATCTTTGGCAATAGAATACAAAGAATCTTGAAAAACAAAGTAAAAGAGATATTAACTTAATGAAAACTGGGATTCCGGAGCCTTCCTAGCAAATATATACCTGCAATGCTTGCTTGAACTTCCTAGTTACATCAAGTTAAATAAGTCAAGCTCTAAAACGTCTTCCTCATATATTGTCAAAAAATCAAAGCATGCGGATGGGAACAGCGGGAGCTAAGGATTAGATTAGTCATAGCGCTGAAGGCACCTGGAAAGCAACAGTGTGCTAGAAACTCAGGAAAAATGAGTTGCGATACTGAGCTGAAATTGTCACTAAGGTATCGGGGCCTACTGGCTTGTACTTGGAAAATGAGCCAAAAGGATTGTTTTAGACTAACTCTTCCACGATTGCTGAACCAGTTCTTCTTTGAAAAAAACAGTTACATCTCTTATTTCAGTTTTCGGGTGAAAATGAAAAGAGAGTGTAATAATTAGGCCCACTCTAGTGAACCTCTACAAGAAACTCAAAAATGCATAATGGTTGTCACATTAAAATTGATAATTAGTATTTTTTTAATAAAATTAGCTTTAYAGTGATACTATCATATTCCTTTGCTCTGAACACACTAAAATATGCTGCTGCATGGGAAAGGCAGAGGGGAAACTCAAACAATTTTGAGACAATAGAAAAATGGATTATGTGATTGACAGAGCACTCTAACTTAATTTTATGTGACATGCTTTCTATGACAAGAACAAACATTGGCTAGAAACCTCATTCTGGCACAGATGTTTTGGAAGCTTTTACCAGAAATTATGTCAGAWGATACATTTATTCAAAATAGGACCCACAGACATTGATGGTATATGTTTCCATCTTAGCCGTAGAGCCCCAAATTTATGATTTATGCTCTCTGCCACAGGTTAGGCAGACAGGAGGCTGACATACTAGATRTGACTGCTCTTGTAAATTTACTTGGCATTTCATTTTTCAGTCACACTGATGGTTATTTTCATACATCTTCCATCCATCATTTGCTGCTAAATCCAATTAGTTTGACTGGCAGAGTCAGCTTCCCAGTGGTCTCTGTCAATATTATGTTGCTGTAAATACCCTGAGATTCTTCCACCCCCCCCTTAAAAAAAAAAAAAGAAAGAAAGAAAGAAAAAAGAAAAGAAAAAGGAAAGAAAGAAATGAGAAAAAAAGGAAAAAAGAAAAAGTTCTTTGGATGTTTGCTTTTCCCTCACCACTATTCAGCAGCTGCTTTCATCTCTGTCTCACCCACCCGCAGAAGGTGGCCTGTGCCTTTGCAGCGTGCAGTGAGCAAACCCCGCGGCGCGGAGCTCCCGGAGCCCTCGCGCGCGGGGCCGCGCGGGGCCGCTGCGCTCTGCTCCGCGCCGCTGCCGCTACCGCTGCCGCCCGCCCGCCCGCGGGAGCCTCGGCGGCGGCGGCGCCTTCGGGAGAGGCGGTTCCCTTTGCCGCCGGATGCGCTGGAGGTTCTCCTGCGAGCAAACCTGTGCGTTAAGGGGAGAAGGGAGGAGGGGAGGGGAAAAAAAAAAAATCCCTTAAAAGAAATTCCGGTGTGATCTTAGTAAGATTTACCAAAAAAAGAAAAAATTGAAGGCTCTAATACTGTGATGCTGATACAAGAGGAAAAACACAGCAGATGTTAAATTTCTTAAAGACAATAGTTCTAATTATTTTAACTTATAAACTAATTAACAGATTTACATACAAATGATGAGAAAATTCGTTCTGCACTCAGCGACACACATGCTGTCTTTTTCATACATAACAATGAGGCTAAATCCTTGATTCAGTCTTAATTAGAAAGCTGTAACTAGCGCTTCTGTAGTATTTTGTTTTCTGGGCGTAGTGTGCAGAAAGAAGTGTAATRATGCCGCAGCACTGTGAAAGAGTGATCAATTTATACAAAAGGTCTCCAAAGTRAGGCTAAGAAAGGATTAAGAAGTAAGAGACATCCGCTCTTCAATTTATGAAAACACAGGACAACTAAAAGCTGGCAGAAGCCGGAGCATGTAACTCAACATATTTCCAAAAAATAGGGGGAGGGACATTTTCAGGAAAAAAAAATGCATTTACATGCTGCATAGGTTGGTGGCTGGGTCAGCTGGCACATTTCCTCCTGAACTGGTAATATATTACATTAACAGCTYGGCCAGGGGAATCCTGAGCGACATATTCAACAGTGACACAAGTTTAGCTCTGTGGTCAGCCTTGCTGGAAAATGGATTAATGTATTACTTTTTTGTTAAAGACTGAAGTTCAGATCTTCATTAAAGCACAAGAAAAATTGGTTAGATGGCCTCAAACATGGGTCTCTGGTGATTTGTCTCTCCGTACTTGTGAGAAGCCAGGAAGAGAAATAATATGAGACATGATTAAAGGTAAAGTAGAATAACAGATCTACGTGGGGAAACTTTATTAGCCCTTGTTCCTGCTATAACTATGCTAAGCCTCTCGTTTCTGCAGTGACACTTCCCTTGGATTGATTACTGTAAGAGCAATAATAGTGATTTGTGAATTTTTGCAAGGAGTCAGTCTATGATATGTCATGTTTGAATAAAGAATATAGAAAAAGACTGAAATGGTAGGGTTTTATTAAGCCTTTTTTTATCTTGCCTCATTTGTGACTGTGCAGGTAACAAATTGACCATCATGATTCAAATTTATGAGGTACTGCAAAAATAAAACTGGAATAGTGCCATTTTTAGAGTGTTCTTTTTATGGGCTCTACTCCTAACACTCTTAGACAGAGTGGAAGTCTGTTTTTTTTTTTTTTTTTTTTT
>NW_028186745.1:2071533-2113821 GCF_003343005.1 Rhea americana
AACCCCCTTCTCCCCCCCCAGAACTGGGTGTCAAAACATAAAGACAGTGTTACTAGACTCAGCAGTGTTTATAACTATTTCCAAACCATGAAGAAGATGCTTCTCTTTAGCTACAAGAATCCATYAAGAATATTATTTGGAATAAAATGCCTTTGATACAGTGTTAATGACACCTATAGAAAAACAACGGTATTGCTAAAAAGAACAATTAGGCTGGAAGGTAGTTAAAAATAAAATTCTTTAAGGAGCAGATACGTGCATGATCTTACTTAATCTTTTGACTGATTAGGGCCAAAAATATTGTTTAGTAGTCAAACATTCTGGTGATGCAAAATTGCAATTGCAATACAGATAAGGGCTAGAAAATTAAGTGAGATAAGCTGGAATACTTTGCACACTTAGAGTAGCAGCAGCAGAATAGAGGGTCCCAGATAATGTCAAAGTCATATGCTGGATTATTACTGACCAGAAATTCTTCTATAACTTTGCTAGTTGGATGTGACATAAGCAGAGGACACCTCTGATGAATTAGCTCAGCTTGCCTACTAAAAGCGGTCATGCTGCTGTTAGAAAAGCAAATATAATCTTAGATACTTACCGAAGACATATGGCAATTCTGACACTACTGCATAACATAWCCATGAACTTTATTTGGCATATTATACGCAACAATAGCCTCTTGAATTAAATCAGATCCTATCAAAGCAAACCAAAGAGTTATTAGCATTATGTCCAGACCAGGCAAGATGACAGGGTCTTTGCAGGAGGCCAGGAGGTTAGTCTGCATAGCCTTCCARCCAGCTTCAAGTCAAGTGTAATGCTTGGAGCTGGTGAAGCTTGGGAGGCAGAACATTGTATCAAGGCTGGAGCAGCAGCAGATTGGCTGCTTAACTTCTGCTTGCCTTGGAGCTCAAGCAGGGCAAGCTCGTGTCTGATCCTGAACAGCACTTGCTCATGTCTGATCGGTCCCCAAAGTTACAAGATAACATTCATTCCTCATGATAGGAATATGCAAGCTTCTTAGATTAATGGCCAAYGACAAGCACTCCTGGTAGTAGACTGTTCTTTTGTGCATGTAAATATGGATATTCACACAGAGCAGCCRTATGTGTAATTTCTTTCTGTGCATCTGCAATGGAGCACGTTAGAATATGTGAGGTTTGTGAGGTTTCTTTAGATCAGAAAAAGCAAATATGCTTACCAAGCTTAYGTAGACTCTCCATAGGCATTTATTTTTACTTGCTCCTTTTTAGCTCAAATCCTCCCCCTGCACCCAAATTCTTTTTTTACCTTTATTCCTTTGTTTACAGGCATGGCACTGTACAGATGAAATATGTAATTTTCAAAAATGCCAAGAAGAATGACATTTTCTTCTTTAATATCAGTACTGTATATGAATTCTGTGTGCATGTGTATTTGGGCATTTCAGTACACTCCTACACACATACAGAAAGCAGTTATACAACTATGCAGGAAAGATGCACATCTTTTCAATCTGCATTTCAGGTATAAAAAACAATGGCTATTTTTATCATTCTTAGCCTTTCTACCATTTTCCTAATGGTGTTTCCTCTGGGTATATTTACTGTTCTCAGCTGCATATTCTTTGTTCTGAACATTAGGTTTCTAAATTAAGGGCTTTCGAGCAAAAAACATTCTGAATTAAGTGGACAAAATTATTCTAAGKTTTTGCTGTCCTCTGTATGGTTGCTCAGAGCACTAAATACAAAATTTACTATTTTTCCTATTCAAAGCTGATATATAGCCTGAAAATTACAATAGGGCCTAGATGTTATTCCAGGGACGTGTCATGCCTTGGCAAGGCCAAGAAGTAGCTCACTACCTGCATGAAAGAAAAAAAAAAAAAAAGAAAAAGATTACCCTTTACACTACTGAAACCATTCATGGTTCCTTGAGCAAAAGGTTTATGTTGCTAATGGACTCCCTGAAGGAAGGAAAGTCCAAAATATTATTTATCTATGCCTTACAGAGACTGCTCCAGGCATGTTTTTGGATCAAGTGAGCCAATGGATGGGAGCCTGATGGTTAGAACWGTAGTTTGATAGACCTGCAGCATGSCAGCAAAACTAGCCTGTGTTTACAAGTCTTTGCCATGGTGCCTGTCTGGGTCTTTGGGGCCAGACAAGATGCTGGCAAAGAAGCAACCATTTTCAGACCAAATACCCATCTGTATTACCATGTATTAGCATCTGTTTTCCCTCCATAAGTCTAACTTTTGGAAAGGTGAGCTCCTTTAGGTAGAATGATGGTTTGATAACACAAAAATAAATACATGTGAATAAGTATTATGGGGAATCATATAGTAGCCCGTAAGTAGTTAAAGATTAAGAACTCATTCTGCTTTTTGTGACCTTGAGATTTTTTTATGACTGTCAGACATTGTTATCATTACTTTTTTAAAAAGAGTAATTTGCACTTCAATTTTTGCTTGCTAGCTTTGTGTTTAGAGGGTAATTATTATTATTGCCTAAAATTGAGATAATTCAGTGTTGTTGAGCTGCAGAACTTAACTCCAAGTATTAATTATGTTTTCAATCCTTCCCACCCCCAGTTATTTCATGATGTATCTCCTCAAAAAAGAATAAGCTCCTAACAAAATCAAATGTGAATTCTCTGAAAGACCAAGAAGATCTATTGCAAGGACCAACTTGAAAGTGAATTAAAGAGCTCCAGCAAACTTWCAGACATATCAGAGAGGTGGCAGACTCCAAATCTATATTTTAGAGACTTTTAGAGGTGAATTTTCATCATATTTATTATCCTTACTAGTTGTGATGTTGCTTCACATGGTCACAACATCAAAACACCACATTCAGGTAATTTATTTCCACCATCAAAAACTGTAATCTAATATTCTTTACCTTTCAGGTGGAAAGGAAACATTTTCTGTTTCCATCTGAGGGGCCAGGAGAGCCAGGAGGAGAAACTGGTTTTGGCTGTTCCCAAGGTGAATCTGGGCAGCCTGATTTAGTCTATATCAAAGAAAAGAGTATAGTTTTTGAACAAAAAATAGGGAATAGGAAAGCTTGGGAATACAAGGGAACTAAGCCATGGAAACTAAATATGAAAATTTGGGGGTCTGAAAAGGAAKTCTCTCTTGCCTTCTCCCATTCCAGCTATCTGTTTAATAACTTGCTCCTACTGCTATATTCATGGCATGTGAACACTTAAAAATTAGGGGAAAAAAGCCTTTTTAAAGTAAATTACAAGGTTCAATAATAACCTATTTTAAATAGTTATACATAAAAGAAGAAAAAAATGAAACCCCTCAAAATCTGTATTTGAGTCTGAACTTAAACTCCACAACAATTGTAAGAGAAGTACTTTCCAAATACATGGCAGCATATAAGTATCCCCTGTGACCCAGAAGACTATTCACAAGAAAGAAAGCCCTTTCTAATCATCAAAGAACATCTACAAAACCTAAAGGATAGTGGAGCTTCTCAAAGAAGAAAGGTAAACGAAGAAGAGTCTTTAGAGGGAGATGAGTTATAAAGAAATTCAGGAAGAAGTTCTGGCAAAAGTCAAAGCATTTCTTCAAGTGCACTAGAAGAAATAGTTTAATTCTCTCTGAAGAAACAGGTTCAGAGGTCAGCAAAGTTTTCTCAGCCCTTAATTGGTAATGAAGGGAGTGAGAGGTCTGGGCAAGTTCCCTGTGACTTGTCTGTGAGATGGGAGGATAGTTCTTTCAAAAAAAAAAAAAACACTTGACTGACTATAAAAGAGACCASAATATAATTTGCTTATGTAACTTGCATGCTGTAAAATATAGCATTTTCTTCTGTTTGGCAGGGACGGGGAGGGTGGAGAGGAGGAGGAGGCCCACAGGAAGCCCACATCCCTGAGACCAGAAGGGGAGCCTGGAGAAAGTAAGACTTACGCATGGTGGAGGAGGATTGGGTTAAGGGAACACTTAAAAGAACTGGACATACASAAATCCCTGGGCCGTGACAGGATGCACCTGCAAGAGCTGAGGAAGCTGGGTGATGATATTGCAAAGCTACTCTCGATTATCTTTTAAAGGGCATGGTGATCAGAGAAGGGACTGGAAGAAAGCAAATTTCACCYATGTCTTCAGGAAGGGCAAGAAGGAGAATCTGGGGAACTACAGGCCAGTCAGCTTCTCCTCAGTSCCTAGGAAGATGATGGAGCAACTAATCCTGGATACTATTTCCAGACACTTGAAGGACAGGAARGTGWTCAGGAATAATCAGCATGGATTTACAAAGCAGAAAGCATGCTTAACCAACCTGATAGCCTTCTAGGRTGGCTTAATGTATGAAAGAAGAGGTGTGGATATTGTTTACCTTGACTTCAGTAAGGTTTTTGACACTGTCTCCTATAACATCCTCATAGACAAAGTAATAAACTACAGGCTAGATGAGTGGTCAGTAAGATGTGTTTAAAACTGGCTGAACTGCTGGGCTTAGAAGGTTGTGATCAGCAGCACAAAGCCAATCACTAGTGGTATTCCCCAGGTTTCAACACTGGCACCAGTGCTGTTTAGCAACTTCACTCGAACAGGTTGCCCAGAGAGACTGTGAGATCTCCATCACTGGAGATATTCACAAGCCATCTGGACAGGGTCCTGAGCAAGTTGCTCTAGCTCATCCTGCTTGAGCAGAGTGGTTGGACCAGAGCATCTCCAGAGGTGCCTTCTAAGCCCCTATTCTGTGATTCTGTGAATGAGGAAGAGATGTGYTTTTTAGTCATCCATAGTGGTCTTYGTTTTCTTAGGAAATCAGGCTAAAAATAAGATAATGGCCCGAATCTAAGGTTACCCACTGTCTTTTCAAAAATAAAATAAATAACCTTATTTCTGCAGCAAATAAGGAGACTAGTCAGCTATTAACCCCAKGCAGGCACAGTCTCTTATCTGTGAAGCCCTCAGGCTGCTTACCAGTGGAGGTGCTTTGATAGGCGCTAAGCTCTGGAGTGTCTAGATGATATGATACAGGATGGGGCTACCACAGGTGTGCAAAGTAAGAGATGGCAGTATGCAGACTTCCTGTGCATACGCATGTATATGCATGCATGTGCATGCATATTCTGGCTATTTTTTACTTTTGGTAYTTTAAAATGAGTGTCTTCTAGACTTGAGGCCAACGTACATTTGTATTTGCTAATGTATTTCCTGAGGATAGAAATGTACACAATTCCCACCAAAGCTGGTGATATATGGCTCAGATATATTAAATTTTAAAAGTTTTGTGAAAGTAGGTGACCAGGTAGAGATACATATTAATGTCACTTGCACATGGAAAGTCTGCAGTATGGGCTCTTAAGCACAGGTTTTACATGGAGAGTGCTGTGGGAAACCATGCTGCATAAAAATCTACTGCTCATGGAACTGYCTTTATACCTTTTCACTGAAGGAATTACTCCAAAGTAAGAAGAGAAGACTGAGGGGGGATCTTATCAATGTGTACAAGTACCTGAAGGGAGGGTGTCAAGGGGATGGGGACAAACTCTTTTCAGTTGTCCCATGTGACAGGACAAGAGGCAATGGGCAGAAACTCAGCCACAGCAAGTTCTGCACGAACATGAAGGGGAATTTCTTCCCTGTGAGAGTGACAGAGCACTGGACCAGGTTGCCCAGAGAGGCTGTGGAGTCTCCTTATCAGGAGATCTTCAAGGCCTGCCTGGATGCAACCCTGTCTAACATATTCTAGGTGACCCTGCTTGAGCAGAGGGGTTGGACTAGATGATCTCCAGAGGTCCCTTCCAASCTTACTGATTCTATGATTCTAAGAAAAAAAATAAACTCATGAGGTACAAGCAAGGAAAAGAAAGCAGAAAGAATTCTGAATCTTTCTTATTAGCATGTATAAGAAGAAAATAAATAGTTAATGTTTTGGTTGTCTGCACTGCTCAAGCCTGCTGCATGATTAAAACAGAAAACTGGAGGGTGAGTGCTCATAGCTTGGTCTWTATAGAGTTTCACTAGATCAGAGCATGAAAGAAAAATGTTCATGCTCTAATGATAACGTTGGAAGATGCCAGCAATATCTACAGTAATTAAAATTTTGAAAGATATTTGAAATATCAAATATAGGCTTTTTAAAAGCTTACGGCTTGGAAGGCAGTTCCACCACAGTGACCGTATCAGCGGAGATGCTGGAACTTAGAGCCTTCCGCGCTGCTCAGGACTATATTTAGCCTTGAGTACATTACTCTTTGATCTGGAATCTCTTACTCCRCTGCCAACAGCTAGAGCTAATTGTGAAGTCTTGCAGCCTCTCTGGCATTTAGAAGAAAGCGGAGAAAGGACGTGAAAATGGGTATCAACCTCACCAAAAAAAAGAAGTGAAACTACATGCTCAATTTTAAAGTTTATGACTAATTAGGATATCCAGGCGTTGTGGTGAGTAAGATCAAAATCACTGTAGCAAACATTTCTTGAGAACCCACAAAAGTCAGTCTTTATAAGAAGCAGCCACTGGATCATTTACGCACTATAAATACATATTGTATATAAACCTATTGACACATCTAAGTAGATTAAGTTAAAAATATGGGATGATTCATAGAAATCAATATCAYAGATATTGATTTTAATAAATGAATGATTTAATGAATGAATGAATTTTAATAAATTCAATAGAAATTAAAAAGCCATTTAAGTGTTTTTTTCTGAAACCTGTAAGTGGTCTTTAGGTATCTGAAGTCAAGACACTGTCTTTCATACCATTTATGAATTATAGTTTTTTTTGGTCTAGAGATAGAAACTTTAAAATAGAGATCACAGGTCAAGCAGAGAAATGAAACAGAAGCTATAAAACATAAGTCACAAAAAGAATTGCCTGTCTCTCCCTTTAATTTTTTGTGTCTGCCTTTACATACTATATATCACAGTCTACACTGGATCCCAGATTAAAGAGCTGGAAGGTGCTGTTTACTGTTAATGTGTTTCTGTGATGCATGGGCCCATGCTACGGACCAAAGGATTTATCTACAAACACGAAGATCAAAAGACTGACACACAGAAAACAAACAATAGCTTTTGCTTGAAAAATAGATTTTGTCTTAGTCCCAAAACAACCTAGGGGCTAGCTCTATCTGGATTTATCTGGACTCTCTAAAAATCTTGAGACTTCAGTTCCTCCAGATAGTGTCACCTAATTACAGTTTCATTATCTCTAACTATATACTTATTCTAACAGTATCAGAGATCAGGTTTCACAGTGCTTTTCACTGATAAATTTAGTTATTTTACAGTTCATGAATTGAAATCTTTCCGCAGCATACAACTGAGGTTGAATGCATCAAGTTGCCCTGTTCAAATTTAGCTATTCCAAGCTTAGTTATCTAAGGGATCTCTGCACACTTTTTCACTGGTTTCTATTTGGTAAAGCATACTCAAGACCGCTTAAAAGCTGGATCACAAATGCATAAAATAGCAGACATACTGCAAAATAAATAATTTGGCCTTTTTTTTATTTATTCTTTACAGGCAAGAGATGTGTTTCAGTTATGTTTCTATTTGAGCACTTGCAGATTGGGGTTRGTTTTTTTCACTTACAAGTTTCTAGAATGACGAAAGAGGGGAGGTGCTCATATAATATAGCCTTGCATGATTTTTCTTTTCCTGCTGTAGGAATGATGGCCTTCGAAGAAGTCAGGTCTGAAAGAAGTGAATTTTCACATCTCTTAAACGCAGCCTGATTATTTCTTCAGGTGTTCTAACGTTGGATCACTGTTTATTAATATTATTGTCAATAATAAATTTTCATTCAATTTTGTAGCATCCTCTAGGAGTCCCAGTTCAGGATCTGAAACTGACTTTGTGAGTCCTGTACAAACACAAAATGAAAACAGGGGTCCTCTCCCAAAGAGCTCCCAAAAACAAAGGGAAATGACACAAATCAGGGCAATGCATACACAAGTACCAGGAGAGCAATTTCACATCACAGTAACTTTGTTAAGACTGGTCCTTGGATCAGAGAAGCTTTCTTTCTCTGTCTTGCGTTATTGACTTGACTTTTGCTGGCAGTCTTTTCTTCTGCTTCATAGTCCGCTTCCCTGGGCTATATCCCTTCACCAGTTTCTAGGAAAAAAATGCCAATCTGCACAAGATTGCCACATAAATCTTTCAAGTCATCTGCATAACTGTCTGAATGGGAGTATTTTCCAGGATAGAGCTATTTAAATCTTGTCTAGCGAAAGGCGCTCATCTTGGATGAGGTTTGCCAGCAAGCTTCTCCAGTATGGGTGCAGTGAAATTAGTATGAACAGAAAAAAAATGGTGCCATATAGAATAAGTTCTATTTCCTGGAAAAAAAAAAAAAAAAAAAAAAAAAAAAAAAAAAAAAAAAGAGAGACATGTAAGCAACACTCCAATTGAAGAGTCTTAATTCACCCCTCTTTTTTTTTCTTTTTTTTCCTTTTTGATTTGAGTGCCTGCCTTTGTGATTGTAATTCAGGTCTGTATGAAAAAAGCAGTAATTTCATTAGTAATTTCTATGCCCACTAAACCTTGATAGATAGTGAATTTACTAATCAATAGGCTTGCAACACTTTTCACAGCTGCATTTTCAGTGTATCTCCCTTCTTATCTCTTTCTCTTTGCTCATTTTGCTTGCTGACATTTCTGCTCTTGGTTTCATTGCCATTGACATCATTTTCAATATGTGTTACTTGCAGATCCTGCTATTCGGGTTCATTTATGCAGTCATTATCATTCTAATCTTTCTCTGTTGTTCATTTTTTCTGTTTTTGTTTTTTTGTTGTTTGTTTGTTTGTTTTAAGTGCTCCTTCCATTCAGATCCTAGACTTTCTTCTGCAGCTTGGGATGAAAATAGGGAAAGAGCCTAGCTAATGTTTAAACAGAAATTCGGTATTCCTTAACCCGCTGAGGTGTTATATGGGTATATTACCACTGTTTCTATAATATCCTTCCTATGATTACCTAAGAGAAATTCAAGTCTGCTCACTGAAATTCAGATCCAAGCAGATACCTTACCAAGTTGAAAGTGAGCAAGAGACTCGTGAAATAATGAGGACTATGTTAGAATAATGTTGCCTTTGATATGTACCTGCCCATCAGACAGACTTAAATTTAAGTCACTACACCTGCTCATTCAGGTACATACAATCAGGGCAGAGATTTCCTTCCATCAGCTCGTATCTTCCTCTAGTGTTGTTTTGTGTCAGCTGTGCCTGGCATGAACAGATTATGGGTAATAAAGCCCCCAGTGCTGAGCTGGAAATTTGGTGCTTCCCTGCTCTGCAGAAGCTGGTTCTGCCATTAGATTCCATCTGGTCTCTGATTTCCAGTATAAAGAATTTCTGGAAACAGCATAATGTTAGATCAGTGGAAAATTTGCTGCTTTTAATGCTTGCTGGGTTACACTGGGTGATTTGGAGGACTCTTCATGTGTTATTATGAAGCAGCTTTGTGGCTGATCTCCACACCAAGAAAAAGAAAAAAGCATACAGTCTCTCTTCCAGACATACGCCTTCAGTTCASAGGAACGAAGGGAAAGCAGACTAGTTGACAATTGTGATTACTAAGAGAAGTAGATACGCGGAAAAGTAAGTGTGCTATCTTCTATGCTGTGAAAACAACAAACATAAGAATAAGTAAAATGATATTCAGAATCATACTCCTCCTTATAMAATTTCTTCTTTACAAAGTTTGCAGTGAAAACCATGAAATGCAGAGGATACAATAAAGACTCTGTATTATAATACATTTGGTCAGGCATCCAACCAACCAATGTCATGTCTGTTGCCAGAAAACAAAAGCTTCTTTTTTTTGCAATGTTAAGAGAGGAAATTTACGTCACCTCCAACACCTTCAGGTAGCCACATTACTCAGTCGTCTGGAGCATGCAAAGTAGTTAGTCTGCAGTCACTGTTGTCATAATTTGTTCAAGTTTGTTGCCATGAAGTTTATGGTAAGATCYGCGGAATTCATAAAAGTTACTAGTAACAACAAGTGAGATTTTGTGTAATATTTTTAGATTAGGCATCTATGTGTGAGGAAACGTGGAGAATAATCCAGTCTTTCTAAAGACGGTATGTGGAACCAATTAGGAAGCTCTGAGGAGTGTGGGGATTCAGTACACTTAAATTGGTAATCTTCTCTCGCCTGGCTGTGTGTATGGCAAAAGCTTGTTTTTGATGATCTCTTCCACATTTTCTAAGCAATAGCTATCTTCCTCCCCCTCACCACAGTRTTACTCTATACCCCCAGTATTGTGAAAGAGAGTAACTGGGGGCACCTTGAGGGCTTGGCAYGTACCAAAGGTAAAATTGCCATTGCCAATTTTGCTCTCAGCTTCAGGGATGGAGCTGGTAGGTGGTTGCCAAAGGCATTTACAAAATCTGAAACCTAGTTTGAAAGCAAGGTTGTTGTTGGGTTTTTTTCTGCTCTGCCAAAACACAAGATGGAAGTAGTAAAGGGAGAGGTTCTRTTCCTTCCCCCCTCAACTGCCTCCTGTAGTCTCAGTTGGAAACCCTGGCATGCTCAGTTAATCCGCAGGCAATAGGTGAGCGGGCTAGTGAGTGCATGGTCCCATCTGTTTCATTCTCACCTTTCCTCCAGGGGGAGGAAAGAATAATGGACAAGACAGAGGTATCATCTCTGGCAACTTCCTTTTTTTCCGTCACCCTTCATAAAAGATCCCCAAAGATGCTTTTCACAATCCAAGTTGTGAAGGGCAACCTTATTAAAAGAGTCAATATGGAATGAACAAGTTCCAGCTACTGTGTCCCTTTCTCCAGAGGTTTTCCTTCCTCCCTTAGCTCTACCTCAGGAGGTGTTATGTTCAGCATTAGAAGCAGAGCAAGTTCCAAATCCTAGGGCAAGAGGGGACAGTCATTAGGCTTGTACATGCTAATCTTGTCAGCCTGCACCCTATCCTAACTGAGGAAGTTGATCAATATCTATAAAACCCATATGGGATGCTAGCAAGGTCTAGTCTGCTTCTCTCTTTYCTGGGCAAAGGCAACCAAAGGGCAGCCCTTTTTTAAAGATATGGAAAAGCAACCTCCTACCCCAGGGGTAGTATTCCATTCCAACCTGAAGAGGCTTAAATACCTCTATCAAGAGATTATTTGAAGCTTCTTGAAAGAGGAKACAGAAAGACACATTTTTTGCTGAMGTTCAGGCTATCACTCTTATGACAAGTGTGCTGGTGTAATGGGACAGAAGGAAAACAAAAGAAAGCCTGAATCTCACCAGAAAGCTGGAATTCCGAACTCTGTGATTGAGAATCTAAAAGTTTCTGATACTGAGTGAAAAAATAATCTCATAAACTATCCTGGGAGAAGAAATCAGCTAACTGAGAGTTGGTTAGAGGTACTATAAAATGAATTTCCCACATTTCAAAATCAAATGCTGTGCTAGAAGCATTAGGAGATTGCATTTTCCTTTATTTCTTACGTTGTTAATGCTGATTTGTCATTTGAGATTGAAGTATAGGAAATCTGTTTGCTACCTAGCTCCTCTTCTCACAGCATACACCACAGCTTAGGCCTACTGCCTAGGAATTGGCTACAGGAGGCTGTGATGAGAAGGAAAAGCTGGACATGGGAGTGGGGAATAGAGGTAGGAAACTGCCAACTCTTTCTCCTAACAAATCCATTCTGGCGGTAATAGCAGCCAAAGCTCTGAGAAAGGTGGCATGCAGAATCACTACCTGTATATTTGGGAGGCTGGACTAGATGATCTCCAGAGGTCACTTCCAACCTTACYGATTCTATGATTCTGTGATATTTAAAATATGAAAATCCTACAGCATGTTCTACATGCAGCCTACGTACGTAGAAGATAAGTCATGCTCTACACACATCCTTCATACTTCCCTTTCCATCTCATGGCTGTTGTATTGTTGGACTGTGCAGRCCATGTAGTTTGAACAGCACAGTCAGATAGTGTCTACCTAAAGGCTGATATTTAATACATCTTCCTGAGATACGGAAACTTCTGTTTCAAACYTTTTCAGAGAGAAAAGACCCTAAAAATCAACTATCTCGCTTGCTTGCTCATATCATAGGTTGTTASACAAAAAATCAGGTGCCACCTTTCCCTGGCATGACTGACTTTTCAAGCTTCTGAGAAGATCTGGAAGTACTTTATGTTGATCTGTGTCTGGATTATAGTGCATCTCTAGTGAGAAAATGATTACCTATATCCTTCAAAAGCAGTGATACTTTACATAGGTGGGTACCAGGGAGCATTCACACATACTTTGATGTTTACAGGTCCACATAACGTTGAAAAATAGGTGGACTGGACCATTGTCTAGGATCTAAATTCAGTATCAGGTAGGATCCATGAGGACCAGGCTGTACATGTTGTGTACAGAATACTGCTTAAGATTCCATATAGTTGATATTTTAATGTATCTATGAATCAAGAATACTACTTTTTCCTCTTAATTGATGTTTTTCCCTCCTCTTTTTAAACTAGAATTTATTGTGAGTGTTTCTATAGGTATATATTTATATTACATACAGACCTAGAAGTGAATTTGTTCTTATCCAAACTGTGTTCTTATCCAAACTGGTCTTATCCAGCTATGTGGAAGTTATCAAAAAGGTGAGAAAGGCAAATAGCATAAGTGCTCAGATCTGTATTTAATTTTGCTGAAATATGTCTTCTGAGGCAATCTCAGGTACCTGATTAATCGATGGAAGCCTGTATTACAGAGACAAAATGCCAGTATTGTATGCAATAAAGCTAGCAATTTTGATATGCTGCTTTTGTAGTGACGCTAATTTAACTATATTAGCAACATCATTGTCTATGATGATTTTCTTATTGCACTATTTTTTATTCTCCCTGAAGATTTACAAAATAAATGAGAAAAATATTCACAATAGTAAAACTATGTTGCTAAGCATTTAGAAGCCATTTAAATATATATGGTGAGATATTAGATGATGAGCTACTGAATTAGCATGATATATTCCCCTCAGCACCCCTACTAATCTCTGATGGCTATGATCAGMAGCATAAAAGAGGTTGTATGAAAGGCTGTACAGCATGGGAATTGTACTTACCAMGGTGATATTGGATGCCTGGAGCAAAATACTCATTCTAAGCCCCAGTTGTGGTTACCATCTCCTGCAGGACAAAATACCTTTTGCAGTAGCTGATTCCCTGAAGTCCAGAGAAGTGTCATACGCAGTAATTTTGGTGCTTGCAGCTTGATATATCAATCTATGCTACTACCCATTTCTCAGGTAAGACTTACAAAGCAAGAATTTTCCAGTGAAGAAAATGTTACTGCTTTCCTTCATTTCAGATTTTGTAATCTCCTGTCTTCCATAATGCTGAAATAATTGCTCCCACCAGGATATTGCCCAGCTGTGCTCAGTTTATAATTTGTAATATTTTCCTTTCTGTAAGTCCACTAGTGATGTATTTTTATGACATTCTCCCAAGTGGATAATGATCCAAATCAATGTATTTATTCTGGGAATTATATAAACTGGATCAGAATGCAACTGCAAAATGTACAGAATGTTTATTCTGTTTTCCTAGCTCTTTTCATATTTCTGTTTCATCGGTTCTTGGCCATAATGCTCAGTCTCTCATATTTTCTATCCCATTGTCCATTAACCAAGGAAGGAAAAACATTCTCTTCCAGCACGTGCTAGGAATTTTAAATACAGAAGGGTCAAGATCCTGATTTCCATTGTCTCTAGATCATGGAGATAGAAAGATGAAGCTGAAGCAGTTTTAGAGTTCAAAACAAAGCATGACCATGTTATCTGTCGTAAGAAGGGCATAGGAAAGACTGAAGCTTTTCTGGGCTCAGCTGCTGTTTGTGTTTTCCAGCTCCCTCAGTCCCGGTTCTGACAAATGGATGTGCTTTCACTTAAAGGAGCTTGAGCACACCCTAGCACARCTGTTAAATAATAAATAATTGATAATGTAAATTTGACTCTATGAGCATAATGGATCGAGGCTAGAGATGTCAAATACACACAAAAACTATTCGTATAAGGTGTGACAGTTGTCACTAAAAAATAGTTGCAATTCTTAATCTTAAAAATCAGTAGTTTGGAGAGAGAATTAAGAAACTGATTTCTAAGCTGGGGGAGGCTAACTAGGACTATGTCCAGTGAAGGGATTTTATTTGTCGAGGTGATACTCTATAGCAAAGAGACCATAATGTCAGTCCACTGCCCATGGGCTTTCATTTACCACAGAATAGCTCACTCCCTGCAGCAAGAAACACATACATTTAAATCTTTGAATGCTTTCTACACATGCCGTGTCTTCAATTTCCCATCTCATCTTGAAGCCAGGAAATATCATAATGCTTCTAAAGCGATCCAGGATCTTGGCTCTCCAATTGACATTTACCAGTAACAGTCTTTCAGCTTGACTTGGATCCTTCTTCTAGGCTAGCGCATTAAGTCAACAGACATAAAAAATATAAATCAAAGTCTTACAGGTGGTATTAGCAGGCATTATGCTTCCTGCCAGTTAAATTCCCCAAGGATGAGAGCTTCTCCAGCTCTARCAGTACTAAGAGGCACGTGTAGGAGAGCACATGATAAGCTTCAGTACTTTGAAACCAGACCTGACTGCACCAGAAAAAGCTTTACATTTAAACTAGAAAAAAATAATACTCTGACCAATGACCATATTCCCCCCATGAGTTGAAAGACATAGTTTAGATTTCTGTTTCAAAAAGAAATAAAAATAAAACAATATTGCCTAAGAAAATCAGAAAGTTTTGGGAGAGGAGGGAATGGTTTGGGTTTTTCTAATTGCAGACTGGGACACTTCCAATAGCACGTATGGATCATTTAAAGAAAGCTCAGATTTCTAAAATCCTAACAATGCTGAACAGGCTTACCTAATGAATATTCAGTGATTATAGTACTAATTGGGATAAAACAACTAATACTGCCTTGCATGTCTCCAGCTCCTTTGTTGTGCCTATTTAATACCAATTGGCATTTGCTAGTGTTTGGTTAATCTCATTTGGTGTTTGGCGGCTGCAGATCTGGGAAAAAATAGAAGTAAAAATCCACTTGTGGCATTTGAGGTAGAGAACTATCCACTGCCATCACTTCAATTGAAGGATTACTAAGGAACTTACAYCTGAGGTTTAGAATGAATAAAGGACATTGTGCTTGATTGACTCATGTGCTTGAATTTAACAATATTACAACTTCTGTTAAAGGAATGAGTTCATTGTCGCACATTACTAGTAAGAATAGCCTTTATTCAAAGATTTTTGYGAGGATTTGTGCTCTCTCTTCTCTTGTGTATGCATTATTTAATAAGAAATTAAGATAAATTTAATATTGTCAAATCCATACATAGATCCTAGGGATGTTCATAACCTAACAATTATTTTGTAGTTGGGTCTCATTTATCACTCTTAGTTGTGCAAGCCTGAACCCTAACCATCCATGCCAGATAATGCTTCCATTCAGCAAAATTCATTAATGTTTCTATCTTTGCTAAATAAATAGACCACTTTTTCTTCTTAGGACCCTTTTATAGATTTATATTTATCATCTATCCTCTACATATACTGGATTTTGACAGATCATAAAAATCTCCAGGAGAGTTTGCATATATTTTATTAGTGTTGTGTTTTATCAAGTTTTCTATTTAGCAGGTCTCAGAGGATAGCTTAAGAAATAAAGTTAGGACTACACATTTACATTCTGGTAGCAGAAAGGTAAAAATGAGGCTTAATCTATCATAACAGCATACTGGTTTTAATAGACTTCTGGGAAAATATATACCAGTTAAGAGAGATTGGCAGTGATGAATAGGCCTCACTGTTTTAGTTTGAATATTAGGGTTATTCAGCATAACACATGAGGGAYGCCAAGGCAGATTCACTAATCAGCTGCAAGTTGTGTTTTCCTTTGCCACGTCCATGGCGTCGTGACTGACAACCAAGCATAACTCAGAGCAGCTCACCCCTTGGAGCACGCCAATACCAACTCCCCTCTRTTGGTTGACTTAACTGAGTATAGCTGTCTCTACAAAGTCCAGTGAGGCAAGGCATCTAATGTATGTTCATTTACACATGTAGGAAGGAAACAAGCATATTATACTTCATTAAAATCATTTAGCAATGGCAGTAGTTAACAGAGTTGCCTACAAAGCTGCAAGTAAAGAAACAATTTTTTGTACTGATCTTAACAGAATATCAAAATTCTGAAGTGAACTAATAGTTTATGGGACCTTGTAAACAAAACAACTCATTAAAAAGGAAACACTCATGTTTTCTTGTTCTCGTTTTTCATGTCTTAAAATGCATTCATTTATAATGGGGCACATCAGATGTTCTGCTACATCGCACTTGCTGTGACCTCATGCATCTCTGTAATACAGATGTGCTTTTGGTGTGTGTCAGGTGTACTTACACTCTTGTCGTCTGACAACACATTAGACTCTTGGCAGATGCTTACACTCTCCTAGGTAGAAAACTATTCCTATGGCCAAAATCACAGAAATCAGACTTCACAGAATAATCAATTCCAATATTCATCTTGCTGATGCAGGTGCTTATAGCTTTGACTACTATATGTATGACATAATTAAAGATTAGTCTTTTACGCAAGATCTGAATGATGTAGAGCAGAGAAGATAAACTTCTGAAAGCTAGTGAAGCATCTATGTCACCCAAATCAATCTAGTGTTAGCAAAAGAGATTACAGAGAAAAAAAACACTTACACACACGAATTCAGAATGTTTGAAAAGTACAGTAAGGGATCTCATGAATAACATGAATCCTTATTAAACCCATGGAGCACTGCCTCCACCTTCATTTTGTGGACAATTGCTTGTCATACCATGTCTTCAGCTGTTACCCACCAATGCAGCAGATTCCTCTTCTTTTCCAAGTAGGCTTGGACAAGCCACCTGGCCTTTGAAATTTCTCAAAGTGTTCTGGATTCCTGTCATTGTAAAATTTAATTTTCTCTTCCTAAGTTATTTAATCTCTTTTCTTTTAATGATTTCTCCATTTTCTCTGGTCATCAAGCTCTCAGTTACAGCTCAAAATCTTCACTTCCTTTTCTCTTTTCTATATAACTTTATATGTTCTTGCTATTAAGAARTCTTGCAAAATTTGGCATAGTTTCACAGAATGACAGAATGCTTGAGGTTGGAAGTGACCCTTTAGAATTAGCAAGTACAACCTCCCTGCTGTAGGAGGATGACTTAAAACAGGTGGCCCAGGACCCTGTCCAGAGAGGTTTTGAATATCTCCATGACCTCTTTGGGCAGTCTGCTCTTGTGCTCAGTCACCCTCACAGTAAAAAGGTTTTCCTTCATGTTCAGACACAAGTTCCTGTCTTTCAGTTCTGTGGTTTCTCATCCTGTCACCGGGCACCACTGAAAAGAGTCTGGCTGCATCTTCTTTAGACCCTCCCTTCAGGTATTCATACAAATTGATAGGATGCCCCAGAGCCTTCTCTTCTCTAGGCTAAACAAGCCCAGCTCTCTGTCTTTCATCATATGACAGATGCTCCAGGCYCTTAATCACCTTAGTAGCACTTTGTTAGACTCACTCCAGTTTGTCCACATCCATGTCTTTCTTGCAATGCAGAGCCCAGACTTGGCCCTAGCATTCCAGGGGTGAGCTCTGCAGGGCTCAGTGGAGAGAAAGTGAGGATCACCTCCCTCGACACCTGCTGGCAACGATCTGCCACATGCAGCCCAGGATACCCTTGGCTGTCTTTGTTTCAAGGGTGCCTTACTGGCTGAAGTCCAGCTTACTGTTGACCAGGGACRCCAGGCCATTCTCTGCRAAGTTGCTTTCCAGCTGGTTGGCCACTAATTGAACTTCAYGAGGTTCCTCTCTGCCCAGTTTCCCAMCCTGTTGAGGTCCCTCTGAATGGCAGTACAACCATCTGGTGTAACAGCCCTCTTCCCAGTTCTGTATCATCTGTGAACTTGCTGAAGGTATACACTCTGCCCCATCGTCCGGATCATTAATGCGTAAATTGAACACTCTGCGGCCAAGTTTTGACCCSTGGGRTAYRCTGCTRGTTACTGGYGATATGTTAGTTATTGAACATTCGRGGAGATTGGTTTTAATCACAAATGACCCCATTTGTTTCTGTCTTTTCAAGCAGCATTCCACTTCTAAGAAAGYGTCCTTCCAAGATAATTTCTTCAGAGAAGTTAGTTTAGCTTAGTTCATTTCTTAAACCAGTTAAAAGGCCTTCCTGGAGTAGTCTTTCCCATAGGTTGAATCCAAAAAAGCAAGAGAGATTTTGATGCTCAGATCCTGCCAAAACCCCATAAAGTAAATTTCATTCATAAACCTTTATGGAATGGTTCTGTTAAAATAGGCAGCTCATCTCCACAGCAGCAGTCTATAATAAAGCACTCTTCCTGAGCTTCTGCTCTGATTAAATTACTTTTTAACCAATTTTAAACTGGAATGAGTTCTTATTATGAAGTGAATAAAGGACACTATTATTTTTTCTCTGTGTTGCTAACTGGCATATATTCTTACACTGTCAGCTGTTACTCCTGACAGTGACAACAGATACAAAAAAATAGACATTTGCAAGATATGGCAAAACTACAGCACACCATAAATGTTAATAGCTTTATTCATTTCAGATCTGGAATGTGACAAAATGACTCATGCTGGAGAACAGACTTCCTGGATCACAATGTGAGGTTGGAAATGAAATTAGAGATGGTTAACAGAAAGCATTTCAGCTCAGCATCCCACACCCACTCTTGAAATGTTTGTCCAAAATTTGTCCCTCTGCTGAGTTTTTAAAGAACTTTGACAATTTTCCCGTACTGTCTTTTGCTTTTCAACAATCTCATTTTTACTTGGTGATGAAGGTCTGAACTACCCCTTCTGCTTGTCCTGATAGTGGTTTTTGACTGAATGGAAACAAGAATACTTAAAAAGCTGTTCTAAAGGCCTACTCTTGAGGAATTTCCCTCCCACATTTCCATCTGATAAGATCCCAGCTTGGAAAATGCTACTCTTGAACAGAGGCAACATGAATGCTAAACAGACAAAAAGTAAGTGTGTTTTAGCATGGAAATAGATTGATCATCTTTGCTTGAATTTGTGAGTGTCATCTTACTGTCTAACGGATTAAATTACACCCATTTATTTTATGTCTTTATATACTACTATTTATACTGATAATATGAAATAAAATAGAACTATATACATGAATAACTGTCTAAATAAAAATGTTTAGTATCAAAGTGATTTTTACTTTTGTTGCTATAGGAATCTTTTAACACTGGATTTTTCATTACAGTTTGGTATTTTAAGAAAGTTTGAAACATAAAATTTCTYCACGGAATGAAAAATGTGAATTTTCTCCCTTTTCATTACAGGTAATTGTAACTATGTTTTTGAATGTGAAAGATATTTTACTGAAGTCAATTCACATGACAAAGTTTAGCTTTCATGTTAGTTTTCATCACTCTCATTATTGAAATAGCTTAAGTATGTTAATATTAAAAAACAAGTAACATGATCTTGGTTAAAATTTTCACCTCCAAAGGGTCTTTTTCTCCTCATACACCAAGCATAGAAAATTGCTTTGTATTTTTTGGGAGGAAAGAAGTTTTGGCCACAAAGTTAATTAAATGAAAATGCATTATTTTGGGAGGGAATTATAGCGTATCTCAAAAGATTGCATAGTCGATTACTTTATCCACAGGGCATGCTTCTGAAAAAAAGCATTGCAAGAAAAATTTTGGGAGGAACACACTGTATCTTCTCACAGGGTATGGACAAATATAAAGTATATAGCAGATAAGAGGAAGTACTATACCAGGCAGACAGGGTAATAAACATAATATAAAGGTCAGTTTGGYACTGGAAACCATTAGGGGAGCTTTTCTTGAACAAGTACTGCAGACAAACAAAATGAGGTCTTTCCAGGGGGTAAAAAAGCAGCATTCAATGAATCAGAACGACCTATTATTGAGAAGTTGAAACAGCATCATTTTTTTAGTCCATATACAAGTAGGAAGCAGGGTTGGATTTTTTTTTTTTTTTTTTTTTTTTCTAGTGCTTTACGAAACAAAAAGGATGGAACATTATGAAGTAGAATTAAAATTTGATTTATTTGTTTTTTTACAAGATGCATGTTTGTATTACTACTGTCCCTCAAAAGTCTGTGGAGGTAATTCTGGGCTACCCTGGGAAATCTRGTTTCCCACAAAATGGCCACAACAGTCCCTTGAGCCAAGCCACAACACATTCACCTTGCAATAAACTGTGATGTCACATTAATGACCTCAGAGAAAAGATCTTCCAGTAYCACTTGCTTGATTCGGACAATGTTGACTCAAAATGGAAGATCCTAATTTCGATAAGCTGTGTTGSATGAGCTTTGCGCTACAGTTATTTGTGCTGCAGTAGTTCATTATGCCATTACTAGGAAGGAGTGAAGCTGAAGATTTTAAAGACCTTAAGATGAGCAGTGTGCCATAGACAAATATATGTGCTTCTCTAGAGGGCGTGGGAAGGATCTTAAGTTGTGTGAGCCTCTATCACTCCTACCTGCTCAGAAAAGGAAGAGAACATGCGTTCTGTAACACCTAGTCTTTGATTTATTTGAGTAGGATTCTTTTGAAGGGTGTCAGCTTAATTGCTTAGGTAAAAGAAAGATACTTTGGATTAACCAATATCAAAATCCTCTAATATTAAAATTTGCCAACACAAGAGGAGCTAGAGGAAATCATTTGGGTGTATAGACATATATGACATWGTATATAATCAAAAGAATGACACTGCAGACTCTAGTATTTTTCCACTGAATARAACTTTGTTAACTTGTGTTAGGCTATGACTCATGCAGAGTCAAGGACAGATAAGAAAGTAGAGATTATAGAARCAAACTCAAGGATAAAGAAAAAGAATACATATACATTAGTGAATACACAAATGAATAATAAATGAAAAAGAATACATATATATTTGTGGTTTATCAGATTATTTATTCATTATATTTTTCATCATGAATTCATCAAGTTATTTATTTTGTATTTCATCATACAGTTCTAAATTTTATTTTTGGCTGAGATGAGATTTAAAACCATCCCTATTTTTTTCTTTTTAGGTAAATTTGGGACCTAGTGAAAGATTAGCTCAGTGATAACCAGAGGAGGTGCAGTGGTATGCWGTATAACAGCATATGAGTGGTAACCATTAGCAGCTCTGCTATTAGCAGTTGTATATCATTGTCTCTGTCAAAAGTATGTATTAAGTGTAGSAATCACTTTAACTTTAGGTGCCTGAAATTTAGGTGTCTAGATTAGTCAGTCATTCAGGCTCCTTCTATACTCCAGAAACACTTTCAGAGGGTGATTCATCCCATACCAAGATAGGGTGGATGAATCATTCCCTAAAGATGGCTCCTTCCCTCCTAAGAGCAATACTGTTCCTACCAAGAAACACAAAACAGCAAAGTGGCCTCTGTTTCCAATTGTAACTAATAAATGTAGCTGTAATTCTAAATAGCAGTGATGTGCAAGAAACTGCAGCACACAGTCTACAGGCTGAACAATATTCATGTAAATTATCTGGCAAATAATTTCGAATGACAAAGGCATTGGGGGGATTGTTGGCTGTTTGTTAACCAGTTGCAAACAGGAAAATTGTTCATTGAGCCATATACCACACTATAGTGCTATATCATTAAAAAAATGACTGTCATTGCTTGTTGCGTAAAATGAAGCTGCATTCTGTGCTTTCTTAGCTCTGTGACAGCGGTTTTAATTGGGGTTTGGAGGGGGATAGTGGCTGCTTGCCAGTGCTATATGTAATCATCCAGCTGTTCAGACAGTTAAAGACCTTAAGATGTAACAGCAGAGGAGCTGGCAGACACTCAGTCTGCCTGCTAGAGACCAGTGAGCACCCTAGCAAGCTATTTAAGACTTTATTTAATATGGCAGTCATTAACAGAGAAAAAAAGAAGAAGAAACATGTAATTGGTTATCTGGAAATGCACAAGTTTTTTACAGATTAAGGTGCTCCACTATGCATGCCGTTGCCTCCATCTAACATCCCCTTCTTCTTTTTAATTTGATTAAACTATTCCAAAATCTGAAACTGTAAGTATCTATTTGATATTGGTAGCATAGGAAGCTGTCAACTGAATTTAGTATTAAGAGGCAGTTACTGAATAAATCACCACTGGACTATCAAGCTGCCAAATTGAAAGTATGGGCCCTTTTCACAAAGAGCTTGGTGTTGTGACTCCTGATGAATTGTTCTTCCATTGAAATGGTGACTTGAAGAGTCATTCTGTCAGAAAAAAAGAAAACATTTAAGGAATGTGTTATGAAGATATTGTATAAAGTTGTATCAAGGCTAGAAAAAGAACAAAATCAAAACATATATCGAAACAATACTGCATTTGTTCCTGTCTCAGCAGTACATCTGCAATGGAAAAAATGATGTTTAAGTAGAAGAAAAAACACCTAAAAATACTGCTCAGAGTAGAATAGGGTCTTATTTATTATCTATTGATCACATCTTGCTCTCAGTTTCTCTCAGGTACTATCATTAATTTCAGTGGGCTACATCAGTGCAAAGAGAAATAGAATTGTGCCTTGTGTGGTTCTGTGAGCRTTGGGATATTTCTATGGCTGCAGAAACATCTTATTATAGTTAGTTATTTTTTACACTGAAAGAGAAGTAATGGGTTTTTTTTGTAAGATCAGCAAGAAGCAGAGTGGCCACGGTTTCAGTAGTCATTTAAGTAAAAGAACTCTTTTAAACTATCTATGTTATGTTCATTTATAYRATTTAGATGTACTGAGGAGCTTTTTAATTTTCATGATAGGCTTGTACCTAAGACCTTATGAACRGTCATGAGTTTGCTGTATAATGAACAATAATGAACAATTGTGGAACAATTAATAACAGGTATATCAAGATATTTGTTCTCTGTAATCTTTATCCTGTCATATCATCCACAAAGTCTGAGGCTTCTGTCAGAACACCATTACTTTCAATTCCAATTCATTTGAGCATTACAGGTCTGCTGCAGGGGAAGTGATTATCAGTTTGGGCTTTTTTTTCTAGCARCAAGCACATTGAATCCTGCATTCTGATGAGTGCTTACATCCTCCAGAAAATTAGCTAAAATGATAGGATAAAATGAAAATAATTTAAGATGGAATGTAATTGAGTTAACAAGCCGGCTGTCCTAGCAGTTGTTTCTTGACCTACTGACAGAAAAGCTCTGAAAGATCCAATTCCTTCTCAGGAGGAAGCTTGTTCCAAGAAGTAATTTTGTGAAGAGTTTTAGCAATTTGACAGCACCTCCTCTGCCTTAGCTGAAGTACTAATTGGTACTAATTGGAAACTGAGATTAGTACTAATTGGGCAAG
The DNA here is from genome assembly GCF_003343005.1 of Rhea americana. NCBI lineage: Eukaryota > Metazoa > Chordata > Aves > Rheiformes > Rheidae > Rhea > Rhea americana. The sequence continues at coordinate 2,094,885 of NW_028186745.1, forward strand.
TACCACATAAGCCCTTTCTAGCAATAATACCAATAGTTCAGTTGTATCCTGTGTTTGCAACTGCATCATTATTCTGGGGTCTCTGCTTCCTTGTGTTAACTCGCCAGTAAGTAGGCTGCAAGGTCACATAACAGTAACATCATCCATCTTGCTTGCAAACAGTCAAACATCCTGTCACTGCACAATAAATAACAAATAAATCTTCATAATTGCCMACACCAGCCCCTGGAGAAGATATACGTAAGAAAACTTCTATGACTTTTCTCTTCTTCTTTTTGCACCCCAGGAAAWGTGAGGTCCCTATGAAGAATGCAGAGCAAAGGAGAGTGCTTTGATGGGGATCTGAGAGCATTAAATCTCTTTGTCCTCACCACAAATTATCTTAACGTTATCTGGAAAAACAAATAGAGTKAAGGCCTGAATTATTATTTGGATAGGCCCCTTGTGATGAAAAGCATTRTAAGCGAGTATGGCTTTAACTGGCCTTAATGATCTGGCTGATTAGAAAATATATGCCATGCCTTAGGATGCTACAGGAACCCACAGCCGCTTTGGCACCAGCTCCAAGACAGTGCCACAGGGCCGGTCTGGCTGTTGAGAGCAGGAGCTGCGGGAGCTGGTCAGGGGCCTCCGCTTGCCACCTCTGGGCGTTGCAGGATGGATGGGCCTGGCAGGAGGCCCTGCCCAGAGGCCCTGCTGCCTCCGGGCAAGAAGATATATTTAAGAGGATCCCAAACCTCCAGCAGGCTATGAGGTCACTTACAAATCAAGATTGCAGAGTCCAGGATGGGAATCGCTTTTTTAAGTGAGAGGAAAAACAAGGCAACAACAACCCAACCAAACCAAAATAACCTCACTGTATGAATAGCTTCAGAAAACTATAGAATTTGTTTATCTCAAACAATTTTGATAATGCTTAATGTAATAAAATAATCTAGGCATCAGTCTAGAGGTGGCGTATTTCCTTCCTTCTCATCAACAAATTGCTGTGCTCCTCCACTCACGAAGACAAAGTGGGTATTTTGGCCAATTTTTTTGACATAGATTTCTTGTAAGAGCATTACTTCTTACATATTTCATTTTTATTGTTCATTCTCTAGCACTGACATAATTGTACAGTACATCCTCCAGATCCCTTGAAGACARCTCCTATAGTTTTATGGCAATAGAGAGAGACTTCACTTTCACTAAAATGTAGGCCCAGCTTCTCTAAATAAAGCTGTTCTGACTTGGACCCTCACGTTTTGATCTGCAGCAGTCTTCTGTGTTTGAAGCAAATGTCTTTTTTGGGTAGAAAAAGCCAATCAGGACCAATTGTCTTCTAGTTTCACAACAGTGACAAATGATTTTGGGAAGCTATGACTCATTTTACCCCAACCCAGTCAGGATTTTTCCAGCTGTAGTGCTGAAGGCATCATAAGCAATGTTGTGCAACTGGTAGAATAAGCCCAGCTGTGCCAAATCATACCCATCTGTTTGAAAATGTGTAAAAACTACCCTGGAGAGAAAGTATCAGAAATGTTAAGCCACAGGAATAATAAAAATAATAAATAAATAAATAAATAAAGTCTTAGATCCCAAAAGCTCTTTCGTATTGAAAGCAAAATATTGTGGACCACTGCCATGGCTGATGTCACTTTTATAAATGGTGTCAGAAGCAGCACAGGAGAAGAGCATCAATGTACATTTACTCTTCTTCTACTTTTTATATTGGATACAACTGATTTGTTTAACATTTTTATTAACACATTTTATAGAACATAAACTATAGCAGAGCATCTTCTGTGGTGCCAAAGGAAAAATCTTGCAGAGCAGTGCCTGAAGTGCAACTCTGGAGGAATTTATACACCGAGGGCCATGACAGCAATCTGCAGAAACTGCTGGGGCAGCAGAGGGCCAAGAGCTCTTCAGTTTTCAGCTGTAAAGTTTCTTAAGTGCCTGAAGTTATGCTCTGAGCAYTTCTAGAGATGTTAGCTGCACAGAATGGCTTTGCAACTGTCCTTTGCTTGAGCCCATAGAGACTAAGGAACTAGGCATCCCTGAAAATCGCTTGCATTCGGCTGTATATGCCACTGTCTATGCAGGGTGTTCACAGTGACCCAGACGTGGTTTAGAGAGGCACTATGTAACTCTGGTGGAGGGGCAAGTCTCATAAGGACTTTGTTTCTCTTCTTTACTGCTGACAAGGGAATTATAAGTAATATTACTACTTTCCCACTTTTTAATTTAAATAATAATTCTTAATTTCAACTGCCAAATCATGAGTTTGTATTCATGTCATTTCTCCAGGTGCATATATATGCAATCTTTTTAAAATGATATCTGGAACTAAAATACTTCTTTGTTTCATGTGAATACTTAGTAGTAAATATCTCTTTCCAATTTACATGCTAACATTTAAATTATGTTATTAATACTATACTTTTGTTACCTTGCCAAATAAACAAAATCTCAGTATAATGAAAATATTACAAAGACGATCCAGTGCTGCAGGCTATTAATATGTGGTTCAAAGTTAATAGGACTATTATTAACTAGATTACCTGACCTTCCAGTTCGAGTTGCATTTGCCTAGGTGGTCCCCTCAAGCTCTAATTTTCTGAATGGCAGGGAATGATCTCAAGTCTCTCCTACTGAAAGTCTGAATAATAATAGCACCTACTATAATAACCTTTAAGATAATGAATAGACTGTTCTAGCTCACAGCCCCATCCTTTTGTGATCAATCAGGCATGAATGGCAAAAAAGTTACCTGGAGAAGAAAATAAATGTACGCATTGTAGCAGGTAATTAAGGAGGATGCTTTAGTATTCTGCTAATCCTGTTCAGCATCTCTTGTCTTCCTTGCTTGCTAGCTACAGAGTTACTGGAGTCTATTTATACAAGACAGGGAAGCACTAATTTATGATGGGGTTTGTGTATCTCAGTTAGTGTACAAATGCGAAGAGAGTGGGGGGACAAGACATAGCCATCCAGAAGATATTTATAACAAAGGATGCTCTGTAATTGCCCTCATGTGTGTATGTGTGTTCACTTCTCATATGAGCTGTGAAGCTGTTTCAGGAGTCATGAAACACATTTAAGTCTCATTATCTGCATGGGCCAACTGTGGGTTAAAAATGATTGTGAAATAATTGCTTCATATAATAGAATTGCTCGTATCTTAGACTGTTTTAGCTATTTTCATTAATCTGTGATAAGCACAAATAAATCCCGAATTTTCATAATCAATTCTTAATGGACCTTTTAAAACAGGCTCAGATGTGGGGGCAGTATAGCCTAACAATTAGAGCATTAAGACAGGGATTCAGGAGATGTGGATTTTATTTCCAGTAAGGTGGTGTGTGTTAGCTCAGGCTCAATAGCATGCTAAGCAGTTGTGTGGCTTTCATATCAAAAGATATGTGTTCAGCCACCTCAGGGTGAGAGCAGAGGAGAGGATATTTATGCACCTGGTCCTGCTGTCAGTCCTTGATTGAATCTAGCCCTTCATCTCTCAATGTTTATTTTTTTCCTTCTGTAAATTATGGATGGTACTTATTTCTTTTGAGAAGCATCTTGAGAGCTACTGATGAAAGACACTGTGTGTAAGTTAATAGTGAAGTAAAGAGAGTTCTTCCCATGGCTGTTCTCTGAGGAACTTAGAGAGGTGCTTATGATAACAACTTTATGGGAGACATTTTGCAGGATCTGCCTAATACGATAAAAGCAAGAAAAGCTAATATCAGTGTCAGAGTTCYGCAGTGTCAGTAGCACACTACGGACTGTGGTTTCTTACCTTTCCCTTAAAATGCCTGAGTACCAAAGGTAAAAGCAGAAATGTAACATTAATTTTAAAATAAAGGTTCCCATGGGGCTCTGGGAACTACCAATCAGATAAATTATCAGAAAATAAAATGTTGAAGACAATCAGTATGTGCATGGATGAATATGATATCACTGAGAAAAATCAATGTGAATTTTGTAGAGAGGTCAATTAGGCTTCTTTTAAAGGATCAATAATCAGTTGCTATAGCATACCTGTACTTACAAAAACCTTTCCACAGCTCATCAAAGAAATTGAGTCATTGATTCTTTCTAAGATACTCAAAAAAGAGGAAAAAGTGGGTAGGAGTAAATGGTCTTTTTGACAGTACAGAGAAATCACTCTTGGAGTCCCACAAAGATCTGCACTAGGCCCTATGTTGTTCAAAATATTCATAAATTATCTGGAAGGAGAGTGGAGAGTGAAATATTTTTTGATGGTACTGAGGGTACTCGGGACTGTTGTTAAAAGATTTTCCAATATTGAGTTACTATGTGTAACAAAACCCAATAGGATAGATGACTGTGTATATGGATGAATGCAGAAGGGATGACATCCATGTAAAAAATAATTTTACGTTGACAGTGATGGGTTCACACTACCCATTACCTCTGAGGAAAGAGATTTCAGAGGTCTAACAACTACTTTGATGAAAATGTTAGCTTAGTAGCCAATTATGGTCAGAAGAGAAAATTGAACGTTTACAAATTATTAGGAAAAAATAGAGAACAAAGGAGAAAAACATAATTGTACTTCATGCACAAAGATCTTGAGTATTACTGGCAATTCTGTCTTCCTGGCCCTTCTCGGAAATAGCAGGAAAAGTATAGAGAAGAGCAACAAAAAGGTACAGAACAGCTCCCAGAGAAAGGATTAGATGGAGAAGGACTCTTCAGCCTGGAGAAGAGACACTGGAGTAGGGAGTTTGTGATAGAACTATAAATCATAAATCATGAGTGAAATTGAGAAGGTGGAAAGAGAACTGATGGTAGTTTCTGACAAAGCAAGAATTAAAGGGACTAAAATGAAAAGTTGCAGGCAAATGAGATGAAGTTCATTGCCATGTAAAGCTGTGGGGAACAAAGCACTGATAGCTTCAAAAAGAGATTAGACATATTCCTGGATGAAAAATTCATCATAAAATATTAAAAATAGAATCTAAAGTATAGTTTGGGATGTGCGTAAGCCACCAGCTGTTGGAATGGAACGAGAAGGAAGATTGCTGCATGTTTGCCTTGCACTTAGAGTCCCTCCTAGGACTTTATTAGTGGCCATTACTACAGACAGGATGCTGTAAAGGTTTCTGAAGGTCTAAGCCAGCAAGGTCATTCCTGTGTTCTTAGTATTACTATTAATTGCTCACTTGCTAGGAGCTGAAGTCAAGATCTCTGCGCTTTTTCAGACTACCAGTGCCACACCATAGTTGTCTACTGTGAAAAGGTAAGTTCTAAGCCTTAAAGGAATTGCAAGAACACACTGTTTGTTACCAGTAGTGATATTAAATATTTTTCATGCAAGGCTACAAGATGAATCTCACCAGAAAAAAAATGTAATTTCTCCCTCATTAATTTGTTTTAAAAATATACTTCAATAGTATACTTTATTTCAGTGYAAAAGGTATTTTTCTAAACTGAAGTTCTTAGAGTTATATCTGAACAATCTGAGAACAAAAGGATACCTTCCATTCCTCACTTCCTCAAAATTTTCCTCCTGACATTTCTCTCTTTCTTCCTGTAGCTTTATCACATAGGTAAGTCAAGACCAGCTGAAATTTAAATCTGTTATATAATAGACACTACAGAGAAAGAATTATATGAATTTAAAGTAAATGATGTAAATGAAATGCTTACTAATTAGTAATGAATTTTTCACATCTATAATAAATATTCCCTTCATATTTTAAGATATATTGACTAAATCATTATGAACAAGTTACAGTACAACTATTCAGCATACTAGACAAGGTTAAAATAAGCTTTATTGTCTGAGTTGTGCAATGTATTAACTGTGGAATTACATGACTGCATTTTTCYTTATATTTTTCTTTTAATCATACAAACAAAGTACTAAATCTCCCATTCAGGAAAGCAGAAAAACACATATTTAACTGTTATACAAGTTAGTCATCGTGATATATGTTTACTGCCACTGTGGTCTTGCACGCTTTGCTGAAGCTGGGCCTCGRTAAACGAAGCTGAAATTCTAGTGAGGTCAACCAAAACTAGCAAAGGGCCCCATACCCTTTGCACCCCTCCTGATTCCAGCAGGCCAGCTGACCCCTCCCGTTCAGCATTCCCTTCAGGACCGGACAACAAGAACTCACTGTAGGCTATGAGCATAAACCGCTCCTATCGGCACTGTGGCAGCGCTGGGAAGGATAGGGTTAATTTTAGCCATKCCTGCATATGGAGAAATATGGACTTCCTTCATACAGAATGTCTCCTTTCTGGGCTGATTTATGTTTAAACTGGCAAAGTTATTATTGAATTAATGCCATTTTTTATAAATGTTGTTTGCATTGCTCTTATCTTGATAATTAAAAAAGATACCTTGCAGCAACAATTCTCATCCTACCACAGAGAGCAGGAAACAATAAATCTGTTTTTAATTATTTCAACTATGAGCATAATCCTTCAGAACCAAACAAAATGGAAGATTGATATGTTAAAAGCATCTCAAATGCATTTCTTCCCTCAAAAATGAATTATATTCTTTTTGCCTTTCTATCATAATTCAATTACAATTATATTCTGTTATAAAGTGAAAATAAAACATTTATCCGCATTAGGAAAATATTCCCGGGCCTCAGATGGCACAACATCAACATCAGTCAGACACCAAAATGCAGTACGAGTCGCTTCACCACTGGGTCAGCATCTCTCCTGTGCTCTGGGCAGAGGCAGCACTGAGAGCTCACCRGGGACCTGAGGGCTCCCTCCTGCTCCAACTTCACGACCCAGCCCCGAGGACATCATTAACGCAAGTCTCCCTATCCAGGCAGGAGTTGCATCCCACTGAGAGGTGCAAATCACCTGAATAAAGACTGTCCAGATGACTAATGGTATGAAACCCATTTCTGATTGAAATGTGGTATCAAATATTTTAGCTGTTTTCTGTTTCCACTATTTTAGAGGGCTTCCATCTTCATCTCTGACAGGGGAAAGGGGAAAGGCATAAGGAATGGACTATTCATGTTGCATCTTTGAACCTCGGTCCTACAAAGGATCTGCTAGTCATCTGTTTGGTTTAAATATATTGGCACAGATCCTCTATTGCTATTCATTTATGTTGCTACATTGAAGTGATTTACCAGTTACACCTGTGAAATACCTGTCCTTCATACTAATGCTTTTAATGTTACAGACCTGGATATGTGTTTAATTCTCTAAGAATTTAGAATTCTCTAGGAGAGCTACATCCCTAAATTGTGCGCAGAAATGTCTCTTCTCTTAATCTTCACTTTGATCTTCAAATATTCTGTTGTGCTTTCTTTGTCTTTTCCTGGGGGAAGGATGTTTGTTAGTTTGCATTAACTCTTGTCAAAAGGCAATGAAATTAATTGACATGTGAGATGGATGCATTTTAAAATATCTTATTATATTTCCAATTCTTTTCTCACAGTATGAAAAAAATACATTGACACAAACATAAGAAATGGTGAGGCTTTTTCCCTTGGTTTATTGCTTGTCTATCAGAAACTGAAGTCAGAAGATTTAAATTCACATTATGAAAAAAAACCCAGCTATCCAGAAATTAATCCTATAAATGACCCACTTAGGTCTCTGAGGTCTCCTTATGGAGAGATATGGTCAATCTATGAGCAATCTTAACACATTAACATGAAGACCATGGACCTCTTTGCCTCTGTTTCTGGTGGGTCCTCAMCTGTCTGGCTCCTCACTTACCAAGGAGGGAGGCTGTGGCGAGGAGTGAGGGATGCTATAAGGTACTGAGTGCTAGGTTCTGAGGGGACCATGCCTGGCACAGCAGGGCAGGCAGTGGTCTACGGGGTCTATGGGGTGGCATCTGCCCCTGGCATTTTTTTGGTTGTGGTCATGGAATTAGAGGGAATATGAGTCATCACATGAGCCATAGATAGAGCATCAGCCCGGGAAAAGCTGGAGYAGAGAGACAGTTATATGTTTTTATTTGTATTCTTCAGAAAGAGGCATTCACCTAAAATGCTTTATCACTTTCAGGCCCACATGTATGTTTTTCATTGCTTTCTTTAAAAAAAAGTGAATAATTCTTAGAGCTGGTTGAAAAAAATGTCAAGAGAACAATTTTATGACAGAAAATATTGTTTTGTCTGAATGGAAATGTTTTGTTGGAGTAGATTTTATGATTTTATGGGTTTCAGAACAATTATTTTGACTTTCTAATTTGAAACTTTCTCTTTTTGCTCCAGTAATGTCAAAATATTTCATTCTGATATCGCTAAAATATTTCTTTTGGTATATTATATTTTAACGTTTTGTCACAGTAAATTATATCTGAATGGTAGCTAAAAAAAACATTTTGGTTATGTCACTGCAGTGCTTTCCTACCAACACATTTTAAATTTTRCATTGAATAATGCGAGAACAAAGGAGAATTTTTTTGGCATCTTCAGGATGAAAAAATGAGAAATTCTACAATTTCCCATCATATTTAAACATTATTTAGAATTCAACTAAAGCAATGAAGTAACATTGAATTTAATTTAATTCAGTGAATTTATTTATTTTGGTCATTGCCCTAGAGTGGATGCTATAAGGATTCTTTTTCACCCATTTATTTGGGGCATTTCCATTAATTTCATGGCAACTACTAAAGGTACAGTAAGTGTATCAATATGTATGGTTTACAGTATGATGATGTAATTACTAGCAGTAAGTATAAATCCTTTTCTCCTTTTCTTTCAGCAGTTAAATATTTGAGCTCAGTGCTTTCACATGGGTAAAGCAAATCAAATGATACAACTATTTAACACCACTGCTGATTTCATGGACATTCAGTGGCAGACATAGTTGTGAGCAGGAATGTATTAAGGAGATAGTCACCCGTTACTATGGAGTTTAGTGTAAGTCCCACTTGCTGTAGTTTATAGCCTTCTTCAGCTAAACTTCCCATTAACATTGGGCTCTTTTGCATTAGATTAGTTGAAAAAATAGAGGTATACTCTACATTTACTACTGTTGACTCAGTGCATAAACACATGTGCAGAGTGAGGACCTAGCTGCTTATTTCCATACTAGAAATACGGAAATTTGTTGTAATATAGCAATAGAGAGCAAAAGGGATATCGGATGAAGAATAAAACATTATAGAGCTGATGGAATGGTAGAAACAAGGTGAAATGAGAATGCTTGCAGTTTTGTTAAAAGCTATATTGACTGCTTGATTTAGTCTATCCCTCTCAGCCTATCTGTATTTAAATGGTGTAACTGTTACTATCAGAAAGGGTGATGCCTTTCTATTTCCCTTAATAATTTTATTTTCATCAACTCCATTTCTATGGTGAGTATTTGTTTTTGCAGCCATAATGATGGAATACATAAGTTGAAGCTGACAAGCTGAGCTACATGAGGCATAGAAGATTAATAGGTCCAACACACAGCTACATACCCACATTACCATCCCGCCACGCACTGGGAGGGAAGTAAAAACTGCTGGATGCTGTCCAAGTATTATTTCCCTGTCACCACTTCTTAGTTACATATGCAGTATCCCTGCATCCATTTTACTCATTTTATTAACATCCAGAAAGAAAAATATCTGTACATTAAAGTGCAATGTTACATTAGAAAGTAGATGTCAGAGACAGATGTTTTCTAACTCAGCACTCTGTAAGGAACCAGCCTGGGACAATGGTGGTTTAGAACCAATCTTTACCACATAAAGTAAGAGGCTATTCAGAGCCATTTCAATTTCCAGCTTTATGACAACTTCCTACTTTCCAATAACAGAAAACAGCAAGAATGAAGAAAAATACCTTCATATGCCAAATACATTGTGAGATCATCTCAGCCCTAAACATGTATGAGTTCTAGGTTCACCTCATCATGCTGGCAAATAAATAGGTGGAGATAAACTGTTTGTTTTATTTTCTGCTTGAAAAGCAAAACTGATATCTGCACTGGGGAAGTCAGAATGTGACAATTTGGTTACACATTTCTCAAGTTGCCCATTACTCTTTCCTTGAAAGTCTGCTTACACTAACATGTACATAATACATCTGGCAATAAATGAAGCCTTCTAGTGCAACAGAGGTTGCATCTGTGGTGCTAGCTCTGAAAAAGATGATCATGTTAGACAAGCTGTTCTCTGTATGGGCCATGTCAACACTGGTTTTTTGGATCTTTTGCTGTGCAGACATCAGCCTCCAGGGTACTATGCACGACTCCATCATCAGAGAAATGCATTTAAAACCTGATGTTTTCTTTTGCCAGCCAATTTCTTTCACAGCTCATTGAAAAGCACAGGAGAAGACAAGAGGTTTCCTGGCAAGGGAGAAGCCTTGCTCTGGGCGTGGCAAAACCTTTCTGGCCACTTATCTGATAGAGTAACAACAAGACTGCAAAGTCCCTGTGAAACAGAGCCCTCAAGCTATGTAGATATGGCCTTCCTAAAGCTCTTTGTGAAGCTGGGTAGTGTACTCTGCTGGACTGCAGGTGTGCTCATTGTGCACTTGCACAAATGTGGGACATCATTTGCCCTTGCAATATCAGGAATGTCATATATGGCAAGGGCATTATAGTAGGACAAGTTATGTGACGATGGTGACTCTCTCCAATGTAGTGGCTTGGAGAAACAAGAAGTTAAAGCGTAAGTCTTGTATTAGCTATGCATCTTCAATTCTCCTTCCTCTGAGCCAGCCATTGTTGCTAGATCGAATTACTACTGAAATACAAAGGATCAGTTACAGAGCAGGGAGGGGCAAATAMGCAGGTTTTAGAAGAGGACATAGGTTTTCATCACCTCTAAGATGATCTTTTAGATTTTTCTGCAACTTTTTATGTAACTAGACAGTTATGAAAGTAGTACCTCAATCCAATGAGCACTTTCACATGGCCCTCCATTTGCACATTGTCCAAGCTCAAAGGGACAAGTTGTCCTTTCCCACCCCAGCTTCTCCTAGTCCCAACCTGCAGGCACCCACCCAGCCCAGCCTTGGCCTGGCCCATCCCCTACCTCTGTGGTGCTGCCTGATGCCTCCCAGGAGCTGAGGCTGCCCTGGTTGTCCCCTACTCCTGCTTCCCTGGGGCGGGGGGACAGGCCCTGGCAGCCAGGCCTGGCCATGCTCCACCAGCAGCGCACACCCACACATGTGTGAATAGCCAACTAAGTATGTAAAATTAGATATATCCTCAAGTGCTAAAGGATCGTGGTCATGCTGAGTGATTCATATGTAAAGTGATTTCTGACTGTGCGGCATTGAGTTTGCCAGCATAATACACCAGTGCTTTGCACAAGTATAACTATATATGGTTTTCCTTTAAAATTTCAAATATTAGCAATTGAATGCAACATCATAGGCACATATTTTCCTTACAAATATTCAAAGGTGTAGAAGGCTGTCTATAGTGCTAAGAGTGAAAGAAATAATTGAGTTAATATATAAGATGGCCAGAATCATTARTATATTTTAATCATGAAGGGATCTGGCTAAAAGCTTCCTTTTAGCTYTGCAGGTAATTGAAGAATTCCACTAGAAAAGAATGACCTCTTTCTGTGTTTTTCCCTCATTTCTGTTGAGAGGAGAGATTCAAATGCTTCTAACTTCCTAAATGCTTTTTAGTCATTAGCCTTTCAATCTTAATGCAATTATTCAAAACATTTTGGTGGAAATCCCTCTACAATCACACTCATTTATCAAAGCTGTTACTTCACGGTTGACAGGTCAATCTATAGATACACTTGAGGATGATAATAATTAAAAAGCCCTTGACAAAATGTCATTCAAAAATACATTTTTGTTACATATATTTTGAATGTGAATTCAGTGCTTGTTAAAAAACCCTGACAATCTGTCCAGGAAGATGAAGTYTGACTTCTTCAGCAGAGAAGTACCTGATAGCACAGTCAGTGACAGGAAAAACTCCCAAGTGGAGCCTTGCTAATTTTGCTCCAAGGCTAGTCATAAAAGATCCAGGTATTTAGTCTCCATAGATGTACAACAGTCCTTGGCTTTCGCCGAGAGATCCAATACGAGAGAGAGTCAATTAGTTCTCACTTACACAGTCACTCAGGAATGTGCAAACATGACTTGCTTGAATCGGATTGTGGCTGCACACTAATTTCACAAAGACAAGTGAAAAATCATGTACGGGTAATGATTATCAGCTGCTTCTGAGCTAGGCTAGATTTGTACCAGAGATCTGAAAAGTCTTTGAAAAGCCTTGCTAATTAACCTCACATTAAAAAGGCATCTCTACAAATTCATACAAACCTGAACTGGCAACTACAATTTTAACAAYGGAAAATTAGTCTAACATAGTTTCTCARTCCATTCTCCTTTTCAGARGTTTAAGCATTTTAAAAAAATCAYATAGGTGTTAAGCCCCACATTTAAACTGCAGCCCGTACTTAAACATTTTAGTCAGCTCCAGTCTTTGTGCTTTGAAAACAATTTCATAAATCCCAAAGCCTTAAGTTTGTTAGCATTGCTGTTAGAATGACATTTTCTTTCTTAGAGTTTGCTTAGGCATTAGTACTTATACAAATAAACTATGTGAAATTTCACCAACAAGGACAGGGTGAAATGGAAGTGGTAGGTCACTGGCTTTTCCTGCATCCCTTTGCCCATTTATCTAAAAGGTAGTACTATATACTTAACACAGTGCAATTTGCTAACTGCTTACAAATTTTCTGCTCCAAGTGTAAGACCCTCAGATCAAGACTTTGTATTTTAATTTGTGCTCAAATGTATGTATGTTATGTAAATTCAACACTGAGGTTATTAGTGTAAGTTTTAGTCTAAGTATTAGTGTAAGTATTAGTTAGTAAGTACGGCTACGTGCTTACCTCTCTACTCCCATTCCCAAAGTTAAACAAGTACATTTACACGCATGCAGGACTGAGAACGTAGAGAGTGAAATTGTGACCTGAACTTCAGATATTCAGGATATTCTGATCAGAATTGGTCAGCCATGTATGCTTTTCCCCTCTTCCTCTTGCAATGCCCCCGGACTTCTTGCTCTGATATTTTGGGATGGAAGAAAATACATCATTGTCATATTGTATATATACAAACATATTGTACATATACAAAGATATTTTGAACACATTAATAACTTTTTAAAAATCAACTAAAATTGTTAGCAAATATTAATTTAGAGTTTATCAAAAATAGACTATTGCCCCAGGAGAGTGTTATGCTCCGAGTAATTACCTTGACATTCTTYTATCCATAAAGAACAAATCATAAACTGTATATATAGTCACACATATGCCACACATTGTAATGTATTCTTTAAACGYAGGTCTACAAACTGCAGATGCACTCAAAAAATAATGAAAGATGAGTATTAAAACATGATCTGATCCAGTTCACATTAGCTCTGCAAGACTTTTGTAATAAACCTTAAGAGAGGTCAGGAATACTTATTACAAGTGCAATAATGCTATTCCAAAGAAAAGCATCATTCAGTGTTCTAGCCAACTGCTAAAATGCTATTGAGAAGACTGGAATATGGGAGAAGGAAACATTCCTTGGRTTTAGTGACATCCTATTTGTGATAAGGATGAGGAATCTCTAAAAATAAAACACTTCAATGTCTGAATTAAGCATTCCTTTGATCTGATGGGTAATTTTGTTCAACTGTAGGTATATTTATACTAGATTATTCATAATGGATTATAATATAAAYGGAAATAGCACAAAAATTCAAGTGGGTAATACTTTAAAAATACCACTGAAACAGGAAGATTTTTTTTTCCTGAAGTTTGCATTGTAGGCATAGCAGTGATGAATTCAAAATATAGTGACAATCTAGCTTCATCCAAAAACTTTCTTACAGATTTTTCTGAGGGGGAAAAATTCAAATACTTTGGCTTATTTTGGAAAAAGGTCTCTTGTCCCTGATTCTTATAAAATAGAAATGAGAACTAAACACCTAAATGTCTTTGAGGATAGGGACCTACGTATTTAAACATTTACTGCATTTGACGGTAGAAGCCAAAAGATGCCTAATGATAGCTATGAAAATATAATTAGGCACTACTTCTTAGAGAGTGCTTAAGTCTATGCATGAGGTAAAGCTGATTGCCTTTGTAAATATGGTTATGAGTTCTGTAACTGAGAGGTTACTTTGTAACTTTTTAGTAGAATGATTTTAATACAGGATACATCATTGTGTGATAAATATTTCCTTCTGAAATTTATTTTCATTTAGTTTTGGTTACTTAAAGACGTTTTAATTAACATTTTTTAATGTTTTAATTAACAACATGCATTTTTCTCCAGTATTAAGTACACTAAAAATCATATGTAAAGCAAGCATTTCACAGCCCTGCTTTACACATATAACTTTCTAGTAAATCTTCAACTTTATTATAGCAGGAAAAAAAAAGATAAAAAGCTTAAAAGTACCCATCACAAATACAGTTTTGTGAGGAAGCCTGTGAAAAGATTTGTGAAGTTTCCACAAGCATTTGTGTTCCTGAGAGGTAAGCGTGTCACCAATTTTGTAAGTACATATCAGTAAATAAGCTTGCAGATTTTTTACTGTATTTATACTGCTGACTTTCAGTTTTGCTTAAATAGATTATAAAACTAATTCTAAGATGAAAAACAAGCTTTTCAGTCTGCTGTGACAAAAAAAGCTATATGCAATCTTGAATAACAGTTAGAAAAGATGGAAAGAAATTACCTTTTTATTTTCAATACCAGTAGAGTCTCATTTTCCATTTATGCCATGTGATTCTTATTAGCTGAGGGAATTGCCATAAATTAGCGAGTATCAGATGAAATCTGTAACACAGCCACAAACCCTTTTTGCTTCAGAGCAGTCATTTTAAAGCATAAATTATCACAGAGAAAGCTCTTCTGTACTTTTTCTGTTTATTTTGGTTTATAAAATAATTAAAATATAATGTGAATATCAGAATCCTAGCTAGCCAAAGAACTGTTTTTAATATGAGATGGGTCATGTAAAGTGGACAGAATGGATACCAACATTTTTTTTTTCTTTTTTTTCCCCAGGGAAGAGAGTGTTTTTTCTGGTTTGAATTTGATTTTTACCAATAGCTTGCTTACTTAACCAAAATGCACAGAAGGGTGCCAAAATAGCCTAAATGACCTAAACAAAAACAGAGCATAGTGTGAACCCCTGGAAAAGGCATATATCAGTTTATGATCATATATTAATATTTATTAATTCATATATATTAACTAAAATGGTGGATAAGGTTTAGTTTCGAGCAAGCTAACGCTGGTTCTAACTCTTTGCTGACATTAAACAGCAGCCTCCACATGTCTAGCTGCTAGTCTGCCTTGGAACATGCAACCAAATAAAAGTAGTGCATCTAAGTGGAATCTAAGCATAGCTATGCCTCTAAATTCTGATAATCTGTCACCAAGAACCACTGAATTCAAACTATGAATGTGTTTTAGAGGATATTGTTAAGCCAACAGTTTGCTGAGATGGGCTTTTAATAATCTGCAAATGACTCACTAAAATAYATTGTTCACCCTAAAGCATAATAGATAGCTGAAGGCCTACACTGGTGTTTGGATTGACCAGCCTCGGCTTTTGACAAATGACTAATCAAATAGTTTTAATGGTACACAGTATGAAAACAGGGTAAAATAATGTTTTCTATGGCTGACTGTACAGTAAGTGAAATCAGCTTTCTGGAACCAAAAATGATCTAGCAAGAGTTCCCTGTTGGCATTTAACAGCAGGACATGTTCTCTCCAACCTTAAGTAAATTGAAGTAGATTCTACATATACATGTATACATATGTACATACATATACGCAAGTTTATGCAGACACATACACGCACATCTATGTATGCCCAAAGAGCACGATTTTYAAAATTATATCACTAACATTGGCCATAAAAACGATATATTAGACTTTTTATTTTTTTTTAACATACAGTATGTTGCTAAGTTTTGGAAATCACAGTTTTAATTAAGGTTCAAGGACTTGACATTTTCAGAATTTAAATAGAGTATGCTGAATGTGGGTTCTGYAGCACTGTAAGTATCAGTGTAATCTATGAACCTTGTTCTGCATTTTAGCTTAATATGCACAGGTAGCATTGCTAAATTTTGGATGCATATACCCAATACAAAGTGTTGTGACCCAGCTTTTTGGCTATTTGGCTGTTATGACATGACAAAGACCTTTACTGTAACATTTTGGACCCTAATTCCTCCTTAAAAAAATCTTCCCACAATTAGAATAATTATTATTCTAAGAAAAAAGTGTATAGCTATAAAAAGTTATTTTATGTCATTAGCATAATAGAATAGAAAGAATGTAATACATGTTATTCTGGTTGCTTACCTTGATTTGGACTTCACAGTTTTAAATATTGAAGAAAGGTTTGTGATTAAATTAGCTTCCTAGAAAGCTGTTCTGCCTGAAATCAGAATTCTGTTTGTGGGAAAAGAAGGCCCATAAGCAGAATAATAAAAAAAGCAATCCAAAGTATTGCAAAAAAAACATAGAATTCTTGAGATTAAAACAGCAGCCTTGAGGACATAAATATGTGGGGTGTACTGGCTAGTGTTTGCAGAGACGGGTTATGGATTTCCTATTAGTCCCAAAACCTCAGATCCAGGGACTATGTGGGTTCATAAAGTTAAACAAATCTGTTAACGGCTTCTAGCATGGAAGTATTGCATACAATCTTGCTAAGTCTATAAAACAAAATAGAACAGATTCAGAATTTAGTAAAGATAGTTGTCTAACTGTTGTTAAATTACAATAATGAGATTTTGGCTACGGATGCAGGCAGTCTGGAGTGACAAACGTGTCAGTCATGAAATTTTCGTCTCTGTCCTGATTGGCTTCCTTCTACATTTGCTTTACAGAAAAACAGTGATCAGTACTTGGCCATAACGAGGCAAAATTATCTTCCCTGCATTTTGCCCTTGGGAAAAGACGGAGGATGAGATGGAATAAGACTGAAACAGCTATACCATCTCCCCCACGTGGGTTTTAAAGACAGAACAGATAATGTATGGGAAGCTGCAGCTCAGCTGTTGCAAAGTGGATGAGACCCATCTTAAATTCTGCAATGCTCTGCGTATTGTGGTGAAGAGGAAGGCATGCGCAAACTGCCATCTTCACTGACACGTCAGAAAGCAAAAAGAAACTCCATGGAAGAAGGAGAAGCAGAGGTAGGGATGAYAGGGAGACAGACACAAATTGCTGAACATCTGGATTGATATCAGACTGGGAGAGTCTAGTTGAGAGTTTGGGACAAACTCTAATGGGGGGCAAGGGTGGGAGGAAAAAGGGCATTATAATGCAGTATTAAACAGAACTGTGATACTGGGGGAGAAGCGACAGCCTCTCCTCCCTAGCTGGTAGTGCCTTAGCCTAGCCTGCAATTGGATCTCAGGCAGGTTTTCTAGCAAGAACCCCTCTGGTGGGAGCCAAAACAGCATGCCTAGAAGTTTGTGCGACTTGACACCCCCCAGGGGTGACCACTGGGACCTCAAAATGAGAATGTGGACAAAGAAATATGATATATCTCCTCCGAGTAATACAAGGGCAATTTCATGCTGTTTCTGAGTCTGAATAATGTTTTTTTAATTACTTAATGCTGGCAACGCTCATTCTTTCCTATGTGCTTTGTTAAAGTAACAAACCTTGATCATCACAAATGACTGAAAAATACTTTTGGAAATACCAAAGTGTGYAAAAACTCCCACTTACTTCATCTCGTAAGACTATGAAAAACAAGAGGATAGTGCTGAGCCATGAGACAACACTGTGCGGAGGGCATGTCTCGCTCTTTCAAATGGGAAGAGGCCCCTTTCCTCTGCATCTGAGCGCACTGTGTGCCTTGCTGCCTGTTTAAAGGCTTCCTAAAACTGTCCTCTTCCTGGAGTCTGACCTGRTTTTCTTACCTAGTTTTATTCTATTTTATTCTATTTAGCTGTTATCTTCAGACAAGCAAATTTCTTCTGATTTACTCTGGTGTACACAAAGAGATTCAAGCCCTTTATCGACACAAAGTACAAGTGAAAGCATACATGCTTTATACAGCTTATCCTTAATTTCCTGTCCCTCAATATCTATTTATGAGTTATCTACGAATTGGTGTTAAAGCCACGAGGCAGTTAGGCTAAATTTGTATTAAAAAAAAGCCACACTGCTGTCTTACAAACTAGCAAATAAAAACAGGGGATTATCCGCCTCCCCAGTATCCCTTATTTTAAYGCACAGCTTTTAAAGGCTGGGATTCCCGTCGCAGGGGAGAGCGGGCGCTTAAAAGCATCCCCAGCGCCCCATCRGTTTCCCGCACCGGGTCACCTCCGCCGTGGGGTGAAGGCAGGCGGTCTGGGGGCCTGGAGGGGCGGGGGGAACCGGTGGCCGGCGGTGGCGTGGGAGGAAAGCCGCGGGGCGAGGGCACGGGTGGGCTGCAGCCCGACGGGCGCGAGGAACCGGCCTCCGCCGCGTGGCTGGGACGAAACCGCCTGTTCCCGCAAACCAAAGCACAAGGGGGAAATGTCTTCCCCCTTTCCCCCCCCAAAAAAAGAATACCCCCCAAAGCTGAGGTTCCCCCCTTGCCACCTCCACGCCTCTGCCCTCGCGGGCGCAGGGCAGGCGGCGGTACCGGTGCCCGCGGCGGCGCACGCCGCGCCGGTAAGTGGGGGCTGCTAAATCATTCATGCTCCGCTTCGCCCTCCCGGGGCCGTTTGCTCCCTAATTGCTCCTGGCCGCATCGATCCGGTGGAGCGGGGAGGGGGGGAAGGAGGGCAGGCGGGGAGGAAGGGCCGCCCGGCCGCCGCCGCCGCCCCGGCTCTATTTCAGGGCGGGCGGCGCGGCGCGACACCTGTCCCGTCCCGTCCCGTCCCGTCCCGTCCCGTCCCTTCCAGCTCGCTCCGGTTCAGTCGGTGCGGCCCGCTGCGGGGGACGGGGGCGGGGGGACAGGGGGAGCCCGGCGGAGCGGCCGCCTCCGCGCT
>NW_028186745.1:2114633-2171788 GCF_003343005.1 Rhea americana
TTTAAGAAACAGCAATAGCAACAAAATACTTACAATGTGCTATACAATAATTTGGCCCACTACGGGAAATACAGTTTTGAAAATGTTGAGATAGAAAAATGTTGGCATAGAAAGCATTGGTACAACTTTTTGTAAGTAGAACTTGCCTTTTTACCAAAAAAAATTTTGTGATTTTTGTTTTCACTCTGGTAGTGCAAAGACACTTGGAATAAGACTTGGTGCTTCCTTGCTGAAGTCTCAGTGGTGCAAAAATTGTGTTGAAGATCTTTGCTGTTGTCGCAAAGCATTTCTCCCCATGCTAGGAGCCTTCTGCGCTGCTCTTTTAACCACTTCTTTTTCAGTTCAGTGTTTAAGAGGAAGTGGAGAGCTCTACCCTGTGAAAGCTCAAGCTGCTTCGTGGGGCAGTAGAAGGTGGTGCAGTTGGTCGGTCTCCTGCCCATTTTTTTTTTYCAAGACCCAGTTTTGGCTCCCAGAATGTGTCTTTCACCTAAGTTTTTTCAGCATGAGAAGAATTACTGAAAGAAAAAACTGCCTAGTGAGCTGTCTCCATAGTCATTTCTGRTTAAGCCAGCGTATTGACCTTTATAGCCGCATATGATCCCAGTTCCATACTTAGCTCACTTATAGTTTGGGAAGGTATGAAATGGGAGATGAGAACGATGCACAGAAAAAAGATCGTCCGTTAAAGGGTAATCCTGTTAAAGTTTATCGCAGTATCTAGATGGTTACCGGTTGGAGACGAGAGAATCTGAAGGCTTATGAAAAGAGTATCTTCAGAGCCAAGTGTTTTCCAGAGGGTGAAGTTGYAATTGATAAATTCACTGTGAAATTTTTATGGCTCAATGAGCTGACAGAGCTTTCCTCCCCTTCTTTTGTTTTCCCTCTCCTACTGCTAGTAACTACTTTTAATGTTCAGTTACTTTCTTGTTTTATTCGTAATTGAGAACAGATACTCACCGAAAAATTAGGAAATGTTACCTGCATGTTTCCAAATTATCCTTTATTTTTTTCCCATTTCACTTTGAAAGTCTATTTTAAATCAGCCTCGGTGGCATATGTTGGATGCATGGTATAAGATCTCAAATACTTTTTTTTTCTTGTTCTTTCTCCCCTCTCCTTCAGTTTCCTTCTGTAATGTAGTACTAGTACTAGAATTTAGCAAGTAGTAGTACCAGGATGGAGCAAACCTTTTTGTTCTTAACTGGACACCATTCCCTCAACTGTTCTGTACCAAAGAATCAGAAACAGGGTCAGTTTAAGCATTACGGAATTGTCCTAAATGTTTATAAACCTGAAGAGATGACAAAATTCAATTTCTATGGCAGTTTTCATCACAGATATAACTTTTTTGCTAAGCAGTATACCACTCAGTGATCTCTTACTCCTTCTCGTCTTTTGATGATACTGCTGAACTTTGAAATGCACTCTGAAAATCTGACTAAGCAAGCTGAGAATGGATTAAAAAGGTATTTATGAGGAAGTCTTAAAGTGGAGAGAAGAGTAGGAATGTTTTATCCTTATTTATTTATTTATGAATAACTCAGTGGGATGAATGGCTGTATGCCTGAGGATGGGTTTATCTTGTTTTGRGGTCTTCTGTAGACTGTTATCTAGGTAAGGCATTTCTGGAGTTCTCATGTTTCATCTGTTCACTTTGAATACATTTTGGACTGGAAAGTATAAGAAGGCGTCTCATTATCTCATGACTGAAGTGCTGACACAGCTTTCTTATGTAGTGATGGTAAGGAGCCGAAAACTGTTCTCAAGTGGCATTTCATATGCCTGCAGAAAGGATTTTGTGATCCAGTAGGGAAATTCTTCATGAAGATGAAGCTAGTACTGTAAGTCCTTGGAGATTCTCAGAACATCAGATATCTAAGGGCTTTGAAAGGAGATTGTATCATTTTTGCTTTTCTCTGTGTTTGTATTAATTTCACGCTTCAGAGGTCTGGTGCTTCCTGCATAGCTTGGAAGAAATTTTTGCCCTCCTATGACTCCTGGTAGGTGTGGGTTTTACCTTCTCCTGAAGCTAGAGAGAAGATACAGGGCAGAATGTGGTGGTGCACTTAGCCATACTAAAATTTCCTACATTCCTACTTTTTGAGAYTTTATTCGAATGTTCAGAACTCAAAGTACACTGGTATTTGGTATTTTAATAAGGTGAATGGGCTGATGCAGATAATGTTAATCAGGTCATGCCWCTTTCAATTCTAGGCAAAATAATTGGAAAAATGAAATATGAGGATTCACTTCATTTAAATAAAAAATAAAATCCTGTGATTAAAGCTTGTTAACACAATTTAGTGGAAAGCAGGCTTTGTCAAATTCTTTTCTGTTAACAAATTTTCATGATAAAGTAATTTCTYTCTTAGTATGCTGCAAACAAAAAAATTAGTACTAGCAATAAAATGCCTAGTAAATTGTTTAAAATACACAGAACAGTTGTATCACAAAAGTTGCCACTGGGGAACTGTAAAGGAGTTGGGTTATCCCTGTTATGTCTCCACAGGGATAATTACTAGTTCCAACAGTTAGTCATCATTTTTTCTCTTTCATTCAGGCAGTCYAAACCATTCTGTATACATGCTTGAAATTCATGCAAATACAGAGTTTAGTAATGAGGAATGTAGGCTATGCTTTTGCATACAAATTGTATCTTTCTGAATTGCATCCAAAAAGAATTTAGTGGTCACTGCAGGTGTTGATTCACCGAAAGCTCTTAATGCGATGAGATAGCAAAATAGAAGTAAGAGGGTTATTTTTAACTCTTGCATATGATGTGATCTGAAATTCTAATATCTGTTTRTTGATTTCTTCAAAAGGATGTTAGTAAAAGACTGGAGAATAAGGAAGAGATCCACAAAAATTGAGAGCTAGGGTAATTTTCCATGCCTATGGAGAATGACTTTGCTGTTGTTGTTCATAATAAGTTAAAGGTAGCTTTATTACTGCACATGACTATGGGCAGAAAAGCCTGGATGCTGAAGATTTAGCAGGGGAAAGCATAAAAAGAAACAGTTTCAAATTTAGAGTAGGTGTGGTTTCCAAGGGTGAAGATGGTAACCTTTGGAGATGCTTGACCCAGCTGCTGGTACTTCTTTGTAAGATAAGCTTTATCCAAATGCAAGAAGTTACTGGATTCCATGCTTAAGATTGCCTGTGGTAAATCATCAGCTCAACCATCTGTCTAATGGACCCTTCTCACCAGAATATTCATATGTGAATCTTCTTTTAAAAGAAAGACACTTTTTGCAGAGCTCTCTAGTTTAATGCCTGCCTCCTGAACGTAGCTTCACAGGTCAGCTCCAGGCCTGACTGACCACCTGTCTCCTTACTGCTGTGAGAGTTATAGGAAGCATACTGCCCTGTCCTGTGTTGGGGTGCTGGGGATAGTCCCTCTGCACTTCATCACACATTCTCTCTCTGAGATGTTATATATATATATATATATCTGTCTCCTTACTGCTGTGAGAGTTATAGGAAGCATACTGCCCTGTCCTGTGTTGGGGTGCTGGGGATAGTCCCTCTGCACTTCATCACACATTCTCTCTCTGAGATGTTATATATATATATATATATATAAAAGCAGTATATGAAAGTGATGTAATATATAGATGGATAATGGGTTGTTTAAAATATTGGCACCAAACCAGAATTCATCTGGGTCTTTAGGTTAGCTGAATGAGGCTGATTTAGGCACCTTTTAAGTTAATATTAGCAAAAAGACAGTGGTACTATGAAATAATGTCATATATGAACTCGTTAAAAGTTTCGGTTAAAAAAGCCAGTCTGATCAGTGTGGGTCTTTACTGCATTGTACTTGATGTCATGCTTATTCAATACATGAAGAGTGTACTTTTGGAAATGAAAACTGTAGGGCTTACTAAAACCTAGCTTTGTGATTTAACTCCTCTGAAGAATGTATAGCTTCTATAGGACCAAATTTTCTTTGCTGGGTATACAGGGAAATACCACCATCATGTATAGAATGTCTTTAGAGGCACTGCATGAAAAGAACGCCTAAAAATATTGTTTAAAAAAGATGCAAATATAATTCAAAGCATAATGGATTTTTTTTTCAATAAAATCTGCATACCATAAATACTTTTTAAATCTTCATTAAATTGATGCAACTTTAGTACTGCTGCAAAGCTTAGTAACTGTAGTAATTGCTAGCAGTAAAAAAGCCCTCTAATTTCTTCTCTGCTTCATACACAGCCTGTATAAAAAGGGCTTAAGATCTCATTTGTTCTTAACTTCTGTCAAAAAATTATGCAGATCCAGCACAAGCTGTTGTTATAGCATGACGACTTTACTTGGAAGAATGGTTTGGCACTTTTCAAGGTTTGTGAGTAAGGATTTGATCCTCTTCACAGTTGCATTTTATGTTTCTTGTTGCATGACTTGAGGTTTTTGACTAGAAGATGACAATTCTGGTCTTTATATACAAAATAGCAATTGTTCAAYAGGAGTTAGCACTAAGAAGTGTTAAGCAAATATATAATCTGGATGATAATTCACAAAACAAAAGAACATTTGATTTCCTGTTGTACTTTAATGCTATAAAAACATAYAGATAGAATAGTGTGTTTTCCCTCTTCCCCATTTTTCCTTCTTCTCTGCCTCCSTCCCTTTTGTCCTCCAAAGCTTCATTGACGGGAAAACTGTAGGCGACTAGAGGCATTATTACACCTTACACACCTCGTCCCAGACTGGGTAATTTGAATGGCTGCTTCTTCCCATCTCCTCCAAACCCTTGGAGACCAAATGGGTTTCCCCATTTTCACCAGCAGAGAGAAATCAGAGGACTGTGCTCTGTTTGCTTGGCTGAAATGCATGCCAACCTACCCTATCCAAAAGAAGATACTTGATGAATGTTGACGGTGTGTGTGTCTGATGGGGATGGGGGGGAACAAAACGAGTTGACAAATGGTTCGGTGCAAAAAGGTGTACGTGCTATATCTGAGTTTGCTGATCTGGGAAACTTCCTTCCTTCCCTCTCCCCTATTTTGTGTGCTTCCCTTGATTTCTCCYGCCGGGCTGTCCCCTGTAACTGGCTCACGGCCCCGTGTGCTGCAATGGGAGCGTGCCAGAGGGCCAGGGCAGGACATTCGCCGTGCCGGAGTGTGCRTGCTGCTCTCTGTCCCAGAGCGCTGAAATGTCATTCGTGGAAAGCTTCTGGGCAAGAAGATTAAATTAGTATCTGCTCTGAATCCGTTTGAGCATTTATGGCATGCTTGCACGGCAGTGCTACCTCAGCTGCAAAAAAGTTGGATCCCCTTCAAAAATAAAAGGAATACTTTCATGACTGCTGAAGCTGGGGATTTGGCTCTGATGAATCGCAATCAGTGCTCTGCAGTGAAGGCTTGTATCGTGGTATCTCTGCTCCTAAAAGTGCTGTGTGGGGGAAGAACAGTGGAGCTTGTCCAACATGGCTTTAGTGGCTGAGTCAAGCTACAGTAGCAGGGGAATGGGAGGGAGTATGGAGTCCATGGTCGTAAACATCATTTATATGTAAAACATATACATATATACAAAAATACACATGTTGTATGTATATTTACACATACAAACMCATATGAAATTGTTTCTGGATGGATAGAGTCGTAGAAGCACTACTAAAATGTCTCAAAATTTAATTTCTGTTAAACACTATTTCCTTTGAAATAAGAAATAYTCACTTTTGAAGAAGGGGAAAAAAGTCATCTAAAAATAATTTAGTTAGGATATTAAAGTTAATATCTTGTTCTCGAAATGTCTGTATGTTTTCCTGAATATGCCTGCCTTCTGTATACTGTTGCCTTRGTGACAATATTTTTGTACTGTAAGAAGTCCTGATATTTCAAATGTAATTTTAAAGAAACATTTAAGACTATAACTAGGTTTCTTAAACTGGCTTGCAAATGCAACCTCTGTAAGCAATTAATATTTTAGCTAGCTAAATGCAGGTATGTGGGCTTCATTCCTGCAAAAGGGAAAATGTGTACAACAAATTGTGCCCTGTAAATAGCCACCTCTTATGATTGCCTGTAAAATTTGTTATTGTAAAATTACAATAAATGTAATGGATTTATTTTCAGTAAACACTTTTCCAGAAATTGGGATCTTAAACAGAGCTTAGTTCCACATTTCTTCTCTTACTACCTCCTCTTTTGAGGTGGGAATTGCCACTATCTCATGAATGAAGTAGTGATTTGTTGGTCRTCATAAGCAGTGAGGAAAAACTGGCAATAAACGATTTCAAAGTGTGAATATCTTCTGATGAAGGCTAACTTTTACCCTACCATGAACCAGTGTTTTGCTGTCAGTGTACCATCCACTGATGAATGTATGTGATTACCAAAAAAAGGCAAAACAAAAATGTTCAAATCTACTCCTTATTTCTGGAGGCTGATGAGCAATATGTTGTTTTATGTAATCTTGCTAAAGTATTGTATTGAATTTCGTGGTTAGTTTACTGTTGTCCTTATCTTATATGTTTGATGCCAAGAGCCTAATRTGATTGAGTTATGCTGCAGCGTGCAATCAGACACCATAAATAGTATTATCTACATAAAGTCTTGGAAGTAGTTGCTGGGTTGCTTCTAAAGTGCACTTTGGCATGGATATTGAAGCCACAGTCTGATCATCATTTTTAAATACCGTTCCATTTACTAGGCAGATAATACACTGGCTAGCTGACTTATTTTCTTGTTTAGGAGATGCACTGAATTTTAAGAAATATACCATGATTATAGCAAGTTATATTTTGTTCATAATTTGTAAAAGCTATTTGTACCTCTTGTTCAGTGAATGTACATAATACAGCACTTCCTGTTTCATAAGCACTGTCAAAAGATACTTACCTGTAAATATTAAAAACTTTTTGTCTTGCCTTGCAACAAAAAAAAAAAAAAAAAAAAAAAAAAAAAAAAAAAAGGAAACAAAGTAGATTTTCCCCAAACCTCACATTCCAGCTCAGTTTAAGATAATGCTGGAAGGGAGGAGGAACTGTAAAGAACATAAATTAGTAAAAATTTTTAGATGAGTTGTAGTCCCAAATAAGCTTGCTTCAAAGGATATTGGTGGCATTGTTTTATTCCAAAAGCAAAATATGTTTCAGTAAACAGTATCTGAATTTATCTTGAGCCAGTATATTAACAAGCAGTCACTTGAAGAAAAACTGTTACTTGGCCATTATTCTGTGACTTCAACATTAATTTTTTGTTAGATGAAGGAGCCTGTCCTATTTATTTTCTTTAATATCACGGGAACTTTTTATTTTGATWCTTTAAATTTATCAAACTGATTACATATGGATTCATGTCACATACCAATTTGATATCAGTGAAGATCAGTAGAAATGGGCTGTTATTATGAAGGTTGTCATAATAAGCTTATCGCTATTTTTGTTCTGGATGGTCCACATCATTTACTAGAACCATCATCTCTGTTGTGAAATACAGGTCTGTTAGACCCGTGATTAAACCTGTTTGTTTAGCCCCAAACAWACCCTAGAATAGAGGCATCCTTGCTTTAGATCATCTAACGTCATGGAAGGGACATACATTCCTGATAAAACTAGCAACTGGCAAAAATAAATATAGAGTGTTTTTTGTCTTCTGGGTTATTTTTGTTTGCTTGTTTTTGTTCCCCCCTCCCTTCAGTAATTAGGCTAATCAATTAGGCYTTGTGTGATCTTTCTCTTATTATCTCAAGTGTAACGTTTTACTGAACACTAGACGGAAATAGCTTAGGATTCAAAATATGCACTTCAAAACATTAAATTGCTCAGCAGAACACTAGAATCCTTTTCAGAAGATTTTCTGGTTGTTATGGAAATCGGGTTGTATGGATTTAAACAATAACCTCTTCCTAACTTTGCACTTATGAAGAAGCTAAAGTCTTGCTGCTTATTGCTGGACTCCAGCTTGACCGGAATAGAGACTGAAAGTCAAATCTGTTTGGTGGCAAACTTGCAAATATGCAGAGGGATTTGTTGCCTGTTTGCAATTCTTTCCTTGTGATTTGCTGCATCCAACATACAGGCAACAGTTCTACTCTGTGAAGACTTTCTGGTCTCCCTACTTACCCTCTTGGGTTTGCTCATTCCATTGATGCAGGCATTTGTTGTGTTTTTCTTCATTATACGGAAGGCCTGTAACAGTGACGGTGGCATATGACTCATTCTGTGGAATGACTGTTTGGTTCTTTGCTGTTGTTGTTTCGTTCAAACAGATGTAAAGATCTATCCCGGTTATCAGTGGTGGAAAACAGAATTACAGTCTGAGGTAATGTTGCACTAACATACTGTGTTAGCATCTCCATGCTTCCTTGATCAGAGCTACGCAGTGTGGATGTAACCAGAGACGGCTTCTGCTAAGGCAGGCTCCTGCTCTTTGTATGCTCCAAAAATAATCAGGAGAGAATTCAGTTCATTAGAGATAATTAAAGGAAACAGTGGATACTAATGCTGTACATAAATGTGCGTGCTCTCTCCCCGCCTTTCCAGAGATCTAAGCATTTGGATATAAACAGATGGGTCAATGTGATGGCCCTTAGGCAGTCTTCTCCCTTCCCTGAGCAGTCACACKTGATCTTGTCTAGCAGCATTTCTCTTGAATGCTGTTTTAGGGGTTTCTACAAAGGGTCCTGCTGAACAGAAAGGAGTCCACAAGAGGAGTGTGAGTGATAAATTGCATGGTAGTATGGAAAAATAATTTGCCATTATGATTGCCATTTGGCTGATGGTTAAGTTGAGGCATAGGTACTGCTAATGGATTATTCTTGCAAGACTGAGAGGTCAATTAAATCCCATGCAGCTGAGATATGGATCCCTTTTCATCAAGATTTTTTGAAGGCTCACATGACTTCCTCCAGATAATAAATTAGCAACTGAGATTTCAATCATCTGTTGTGAGAAAGAAGAGAAGATACTAGTGCGTAGACACATGACTACAGCAGTCAAACAACTAATTTATATTCAAAACATAAGTACTCACCAGAAAGGGTATAAAGTTCCTGAGAATCTAGAATAATTTTAAAAGCTCCAGAGCTTAAGTTCATGAAAGCACTATATTTTTATGTATAGGCTTTTAAAAACAATTGTCTCTACTAAATTGGTATTAACAATATCTCTCATCTCTTGCAACTGTTGTAATTTGTTTTAACTCATCACTTTCTGAAATTGTCTTGCAAATTATTCATAACATAAGTTATAATTATGAGAAGGGATGTTTTTGAAGTATGAATCTGTATAAACACTCTGAAATCCCAACTTTTTAATAAAAAATGAGCCTAATACTCCTTACTGCAAAATGTTACACCATGTAGCATCCTAAATAGGTAAGGCAATTCTTCAGTCAAATAACAAAGAAATGTTTATTTAAAACTTATGCTTTGCCTTTGCTGAATATGTCTTTTACAGCTTAAAAAGAAGGCATGTTCATTCCATCAAAAATTGAAAGAATTATTGCAAGAACAAATATCCTTTTTTTAGTAAGGAAAGCAAAACTTGCCAAGAATTGCAATCAGAGAATGGGAAGCTCAGCTCCAGGTCAACTTGGGATTACTTGCCAGTACATCCCATGGAAGGCACAGGGCTGATGGGAAACTTTCTCTTCAGTGTGGGTTTGTATGAAGCAATATGAAATTCTTGGATTCTTGTAAAGGAGCAAGATGAATGCACTTGCGTTGTATTTCCAACGTGGATCCCTATGCTCTAATCAAATCCAGCTTTGCCTTACATTCACATTCTGACAGAGCCTAGTCTCTGGAGAAAGTTTTCCTCTAACTTCAGAGAATGTGAAAGGCCCATGCTGTTCTTCATGATGGACCCAAATATCCACCTTCCTGCGGGGTGGACATGGCACTGCCGTGTATTCTAGCTGCATTTGCAACTTCGTCGTATGGACTCAAGGAACTCCTCAAGCTTGATGCAATTCCCTGAAAACAGTTAACAACTCATACACATAAAGATACAGTTGAAAACACAGCCCTGCTCACTGGTCTGTGTCCCCAAAACAGTACGAGAAGAGCAGTTGGCACTTCTGGAAACAGAGTGGCCTCCAAATCAAGGGGACAAAACAAAGTACGGGATGTAGCAGTGTCCCTGTGCCTGAAAACAGTGGATGTTTGGGTATACTAGTAAGTAAGTGGTATTCTAGATAAGAAGGAAAAGGCTTCCTAGTCTGTTGAAAATGTTCRGGTTGCAGCTCCTGGCTAGAACAGTGTTTTCAAATGAGAGACGACACCTTGAAGTAGACAAATGTATTTCCTGTACGGAGCGCCAGAAATGTGTGGCTGAGAGTGCTATTGTTCGAGTGCTGTATTAGTTTAAAAATGTTCTAAAAATACAACTGTTAAATACTATTAGAAGTGTATTCCATGTGCTTCTACCTAGACAGGCTACAAATCATGTTAAGATGATGTAAAGGGTTACAWTTTGAAAATCCCCAAACAGTATGGTAAAATCCAAACCCCTGAGAGTGGTTGAATGGGCAGGAATATGTGGTTCTACACAAACACACACACATATGCCAACATATGAAATCTGTGTGTGCATGTATATGTGTTTATATATATATATATATATATGTACACACACATATGTATATATAAAGTAAAAAATGTATATATACGTATATATACATATACACTGACTATGAAGAATGAAGAGAATACAGTCTAATTTCAGTTCAAATTCCATATTAAATATTTTCATGTAATTCAATTAGAATGCTATTGGCAGCAGTTTACAGAACACTTGTCAAAGTAAAGAGCAACTTGGCATATTTTGTTTTCAGATCCTCAAGTGCCAATTTAAATCCAATGAGATCCTAAAATTGGCACTGAAATTAAACCTGCATAAGTTTTTTTTTTTTTTTTTTTTTTTTTTTTTTTTTACTTCTGCACAAAAATTTACCTGTATAGGAACGGACTTCATGGGTGCTTCGTGAGGACATGGATGTGACTTGAGTGGATTTCCCTTTACAGGTATTTCGAGCCAGAAATTGCAGTGGCTTACTTGCAGCATATATGCAGCTTATTTAATGAAGTGATGAACAAAGTACATAACCTTGAATAAACTGCAGGGGACAAAAGCTGAGAGTTGTCTGAGTATAATTACGAGTGGGATATGGTCTGTTATTTCCCTCTCCCTCCCCACAAGGCAAGTTCATTCATTTCTTGATATTCAAAAAAACTTTATGAAAACTAAATTTATCCAGTGTTTCTATGCATATGACATATCTGTTCAAAGATAGAATACCAGTTTATTTCAAGCATGAAACAAAATACTTTTGAGTCAATTACTAAAATCATTAGAAAGTGGAGGCGCTCAAAACATTTTATTTTTTTTTTCAGACAGCAAGCATGTTTGATGTTTGGTAGTGAACCAGCTCAAGCTCTTATCATGAAAAGTTTTGTATTTTATGCATCTACTCTTACTTGAACACCGTCTTTCTAACTCAGTTCAGGAAAGTTTAGTAGCAATAGTCATAGGCTCACTCATTGGAAACGTAGCACTGGTATTCAAGTTACGAGTGAGTTACCTACTCATGGTAGCACCAGTGATCCTTCTAGCAAAGATTCACACTCTGGTATCCCATGAAATAAATGCAGTTTTATTCACTCCCCTAATCAGCATATCTGTTTGATGTATATATCAAATTTGATATATATATATATATATATATATATATTTCTACAAGGAATGAAATGGATGATGGTGAACTGTACAGCTTCTTTATTATTTTGGAGATAACCGATGTAGGCCACTTGTCTGAGTTACTCCTTTAGAGGAGTAACTGGTCTTTTTGTGAGATCGTAAAGCACTGATATTTGATGTCTGCTGCTTCAGTAAGTGACACTGCATTTGTCTTAGTCGATGATCGAGAATAATCTGAATAGAGGGGTAAAGCTTTTTAAGGCTCATACTTACTGTTACAGTCTCTTCTAGAGATACATGGAGTAAGAATTAAAATGTCAGGATATTGCAAGTAAGGCTCTTCAGCCCATTCCTTTAAAGCCAAAGAYACAACATCGTTGTGTCAGGTTGTTCACATGTGTTTATTAATGCTTTGGAGTGTGCTTCGGGGGAGTGTACTGGGGCTTCTGACCCTTTTTACTCTGCAGCTTTTGAATATATTGTGGCTGAACATGGGACTTGAATGGCTGCAACTGTTTTAACAGGATTTGCTACCTGGCAGCACAGACTACCAAGCTACAAGAAAGGGGCAGGGGAAAGCTTTCATCTGAGGCTGTTGAGAATGATGATTTTAAACTTCTTACGTASTTGCTCATTCTGTAGTGGAAGGCATTGAAAGTGGATCTAATTACTTTAGATTACATTCTGCTCCTGCATCTAAGAGGATTGACTGGAAATKTGGTGGGACTGACTCCATGTTGGTAGAGAAAAGGAGAATTACTCTTTTAGTCTTACACAGTGGTGTCTAGGTGACACTTTGTTTGTTTTATGTCATATTTTTAATGGAACTCCATTTAAATTATTGTTTTTCTCTATTATAAAGTCCAGTGAGCTAGTAGTACCTTAAAGCATGCAGCCTAATTTCTGATGATGTTGAACTGCAGCCTTGGCCACACATGAGTGCAATTCAGGTTGTGACTGATGGTCAAATACGGTTTGCTTTAAAGTTTGTTTTGTTTGTGTGGGTGGGTTTTTTTTTTGTTTTTGTTTTTACTTCAACTACAGCGTCCACCAGTCCACGTTCCCTTAAAAGATATGTACTCTAGTATAGCAATGTAAGCAGTTCAATTTTAATAGCTCTCACTGGGAAAGCGTAAGAAGAAAAGAGATGGAAAAATCCATAAGTTTTTAGAAAGATTTCTTTTAAGTGCTTTTTCATAACCAGTTGTTTAAATATTTAATGCAATGTAAACATAAACAGTTACTCTTCTACAAGTAATATCTTCATTAAATATCTATTTGAAGGAGAAGCATATATTTTATAATATGTCAGTAGGATTGGATTGGAAGGTGCTTATCTAAGGAAGAGGAAATGTATTGTATAAAACAATCAGATAATAGATATAAGTTTTTAGCCTGCATTTTTTTTTTCTGTAGAGCTAATGGGGTTGTAGACCTCAAGCTTTGCCAGTAGAGTATTTTAAATCTTCAAATGAAATGGGACACACATAATTTGGTATGCATACACAGGAGTATATTTACATTGTGACTCTCTCAATCTTGCCTGCATATGCACACAATTGAATCTCTCATGAGGMTGTGTTTTATAACCTAGCAAAATTCTCTAGGCTATAAATTTTGGTAAATGACTACTTTTTCAAGGTTCATGTCCCATATGTTTTGCTTTTGGTAAACCTACTTTCTCAAATGTTCTTTTCCCTGAACCTCTGTAACTCATAGAAAACTAGCAGGGGATCCCTTTTGATTCATGATGTGTTCCGTAAATTCTTCTCAGAAATCCCRGTCCATGAAATGCTTTTTTTAAACAGTACCTATAATGCATTTTTATATGTGGTAGCTTGTTCCCATGCTATTTCCCATAAGTCTTGACACTTCATTCTCAGTCTGGCGGGTGATAACAGCCTTTTTCACTAGCATTTGATTCCTAGATTATGTGTTTCWGTTTTGAAGTGTGTGGTACACAAGTTCCTGAGACTCCCCTAAGCACCGTCRCAGGGTTATGTCTCTACTTACTAATTTTTGCATTTTTGAATCAAAGAAGTAAGACTGACAGGACAAAGAYTTAAATGACTGTTAAAGGAAAATCATTAAAAACTGAAAGCCCAAGAGGCTTTTCCTTTGTCCTAGTCTTTTGTTTGTGTGAAAGAAAATGTTACAAGGAAATGAGTAGCAAGCTGTGGTAGTCACTCAGCTAGCAATAGCCCTGTGAGACCAAACACTGCGATAGGAGTGAACGGCTTTTTTACTTCTTCTGCTCCTCCGAACCCCATCCCTTATCCAACTTAGATTACATTAAATAACGTATATCCCTCTTAGTTTTGTTCCCCTCCACCACCTTAAGCTTGATTTCATACTCTCCACATCCCCCACTCTAGAGTAAGTAATAGTGTTGTGTTTCTTTCTGCCAAATATGAATGGACTTCATGTGCAATAAAATGCTGATAAGGGCAAAGAGTTTCCCAAATTTTTTGTTTGTTTGTTTGTTTGTTTTGGTTTTTGTTTTTCTTTGTTTCTGTGCTAGAGGAATTTGGTTTTGGAACATCTCAAAATAACATTTTTTCCCGCTTTTTAAAACAGAAATTATGTAGAAAAATGTCTGGGAACTTTATTATGAATATACTTATAGAACCTTTTCATACTTTGTGGTTTTTTCAGCAGTTCAGAAGGGATAGTACATATGATTCATTTTATTTAATTTAAATTAGAAATTTACAATACAAACGATATTCTAATTAGGTAATGCAAACTAGCATGTGCAATTATGACTCTGATTCACCTGCAAAGAGAGGTTGCAGGGGGAGTTAACTTTGTTCTTAATGTATTTGGGTTTTAGCCTTAAATTTTGTTGTCTTACAGAAAGTATGTAATTTTAATATAACTGTAAACAAATCTAGACTTTGATTCAGTGGACTGACAAGACTTAAAAGTCAGTTGAGGTCAATCCACTGAATCAAAGCACAAAAACTAAGGCATGGTGTGTGTAGGGCAGGATCACTGCATCATTGTTTTTTTGATATTATTTTGCTTAATTTAAATTTTACTGTTCATATCTAATTACTTATCAATGGAAACTATGTCAAATAAAGACTCTGCCCCCAAGTCTGTGCCACTAACAATGAGGATCATTATAAGATGACACAGTCATAACAGATGATGCTGACAGCACAGATTTCCCTCGTAGAATGACAGAAAATTCAATTTCTGCAGTATGATTTGCATGAAGTCAAGAGTACCCATTTTCTTAAAAATATATATATATATATATATATATATATTTCTTGTAGCTAAAATAACCACCATGTTTACTTCTGGCTATGGTGAGTATTGACTTATTAGCACTGAACATAATTATTATTCTGTGGTGTTCAGAAAAGAAGAGTGGACCTTAAAAAGAAGTATTAAAAAAGAAAAAATCTTTTGCAGATTTGTAGATATTTTGCTGAAGGTGTATTTAAATATTTAGAATGCAACATGCAAAATAAATCTCTGATAGTGTTCTTAGGTAGATCAAGAGACAATTTTATTTCCGTTTGCCATGTGGTTACCAACATTGAGAAAAAGGCTAGACTTAAGGCTATCAGTCTATGAAGGAAAACATAAAAACTTGTAGTCAATAATTACCCATCAGTAACTGCCACATCTCAGGTGGGGTTTCATATCACAATATTTCGCCTCTGAAACACTGATAGTTCTTTAGCTTTATTGTTTATTCTATCTTCTTGCTGAATGAAGCTTGGGGACCAAGTTTTGCTTTTACATAATAGTTAGTTAATGAAATCCATCTGTAAATTGCTGGTCTGGACTATGCATGCCCAACCTTATGAACTTCTTAATCAGTCATTTATTTTCAATCCAACATAGTAACAGGGTAATTCTGTTCGGTTAATGGCAAAATCCTCCGCTCTGCCTTCTCTCGTAGCAGACAGTCATACCCTCCTGTTTTTCTTACTCCACGTTTGCCTAGAAGGCTGTTGTGCACCTGCRTCTTCTGAGGCCCCTGTGCCTCAGGGGTGAGAAACTAATTGCTCCCATCCTGCAGGGTCAGGACCCTCTTCGAGTGCACCAGCCAGGATGTGGGCTGTCAGCTGATTCCCAGTGCCCRTGCCTGGTTTGCTGCTGGAGCTGGGCTAGCTACTCTTCTAGATCCTGAATAAGATCTACTACACCATTATGTTCTGGTATTTTATGTATTTGTGTTGGATAACATTAATATTTATGAAGCACTTTCTATTCAGAACTTATGCAACACAGAACACCTTTGGGAGCTACTGTTGTATTACTAACTTATCTTATAGATGAGGAAGTAAATTGACTTGCCAAGAGCCACACAAAGTCTCTGAGGGAACCAGAAATGAAACAGAGATCCATCAAAGGATCCTTTTACCTGCACAATAATACTTTTACCTCAGACGTAATAGCAACAGCAGAAGCATAGCACTGGTAAGAACTGAAAACATTAAAAAGTAATGCAGATACACACCATCTTCCTAGTGAAATTATCACATAGCAGCGACCCTTCTACAAAAAAGCACAACAGGATGAGTTCTGTTCTGTTAGCACATGAATGCCTCAACCATGCCATCTGGCTGGCTGCCAGCCGAATTTGCTTCCTGTTGCATGTGCCTGAGGCAGAGATAGTAAGTGCCGTGCCAGTGGTGAAACCAGCTTCGTTCTATAACTCTGTCTCTCTTGTTTTGTTTCAGTGGTTTTGTCCAGAATGGCCCGCCCGTGGCRCTGGACCTAGAAAATGAGATGTTTATGAGTATGATCCCACCTACGCAGAAAGGGAACTGATCTGYGGTATTTGTGTTGCTAGGCATTGAGAGGTTCACATAGAAAAATAAGTCTGTGTGATCAGCAGAAAGCTAAAGCATCCCTTGTATACACTTCTCGAAGTCAAGAATGAGGATCCAAACCACAGCAAAGAATTAAAAGGATAATTAATTTGGAAGTAAAAGTTTTTGTCCTTAAAACTGCATTTTTGGCCTGCTGGATTGGTGCTTGCTCACTTGCCAGATGCTACAAGCAGAAGCGTGTTTCATAGGGGACTGCACCTGTAACAGGAATTGTTTCCTCAGGAAGCATCAGGGACCGCCTGTTGCTATTTCCAGAACTAGGCTCTTTTCTGTTTCATACGTTCTTGCAGGAGGCATTTGATCACCAATCTAATAGTGAGCCACTCTAGTGAGAAATACTATTTCTGTAATGAAGTACTATTAATGTGTCACCCCATTAAGTAGTTTGTAATGATGATAGGGCAGTATAGCTTCAGTGTTTTGTAGTGGCAAATGGGTATCATACAGTAGTTGCGTTAGGGGCCATAAAAATAGGTGACTTCTTACAGTGTAGTGCTTCCATAGGTTTGCATAAATACAGTCTTGCTTTTTGAAACAATATTGCCCTGGATTTACAACCTGTATTATACTCTGGGAAGTGCTGTAGATGAAAAATCATTTGTTAGCTATATAGCTTTTTATGCAGCTTGCTTTTCAGCTTTCCCAATGTTCTTCCAGTTGCTGTTAATGGCCTATATAAAAGCTCTGACTGAAATTCTTGCCAAGAATTTGACTAGGCACTGAAACATGTAATATCATGCTATTTCTTTGAATTTACTTTCCGGTTTCTCTTGGTTTTCTACCACGTTTTCCCTCAAAACTGTTGATATGGTTTGCACAGCCAAACTGAGATGCAGGAATAAACACAGCTTGGTGCTAGCAAGCTTGAACAAAACGATGCTGTTGCCACRGTGGATGTCACAGACTGCGATGCCTGCTCTCGCCTCTCAGGTGCCTCATCCTGTTTGAGTGAATGTTTCAGACTTCCTTTGCTTGTCTGGAGGGTAGTGAGTTATGAACAGTTTTATTTGGCATGTGACAAGCAAGCCGTCGTTTTGCCACCCCTTTGTCTCCAAAGCTCTGCTCGTCGGAAGTCTCTCCCAAAGTGTATTTAAATCATTCACTTGATTTCTGTGGCCATGAAAACATGATTGCAGTTGGCATGGACCCTCTGAAGACAGTATGTAAAATAAGTAAAAGCAGTAGGTTGCTAATTTGCTCGATGTCGACAGTTTGAAACTGAGTATAGGAAATCCATGTCATAAGAGCTGTGACTTTTTTTATTAATATAGCAAAACAGAGATTGATAGATTGATGTTGGCATGCCTCTCAGCCACCAGCTGCCTCATAATGACCATCCCAGCTGTGATACAAGTACAAATGATTTCTAGGCTTTATCTTTAATTTTAGAGTGCTCATTTATTTATGTTGTAGTAATAATTTATTTAATAGTTCACTGAATTGTTTTTAGCATCCCTGAAGAGTTGTAAACCTTTTTTGGACCAAAGACAAGCCAGATAATGCCTCTTAGGTAGGTATCTTAACAAAGAAAACGATAAATAAGATAAAAGAAAAAAATGAAAGACCACTGGTCAGTGATGAAAGGTGCCAGATCAAGGTTGAAAGAATGAATGACGCGACAGACYTTTCCCTTTGCTTTCAAATCCACTGAAGTCCCCGTGTGGGTCAACGCTGGAGGTGCCATGACCGGTGATGAGCCGAGGTCAGAGAGGCAGCCGGCGTGCCGGTTTCCTCTGTTCCCATTTCCATTGCCGTACAGTGTGTGCATCAGGATACTGCCGGCTGGCACTATGGTTAGGCTATCACCTGAAAGGGGGCTGCGCTCAGGGAGACTATCTGTTTCAGTGCTGAACCAGCTTCTTCCTCTGAGCTGCGCGATCTTGTATAGCTGAGTTGTTATTAGGTGAGGAATCAGTGCAGCRTGAACATAATGTAGCAATAATTTTCAGAGCTTCTAATTTTGTGATCCCTGTGTCTCTACTCCTGCATGTTGCCCTCTGAGAAGAACTGGCAGCAGTGATAGCTCAAAACTTCAGAGCTATTTAAGCAAAAATGAATGTTGCTGTCCTGATGATAAGCAACCAAGAAAAAAGAGATGGGGAAAGAGGTGGCATTGCTGCTATTGTCGGGGGAGGGAGAGGCACTTCTCCCTCGCGCTGCTTTTTCACAGTCCCCAATTCCTCAGTAGCAGCCAGGAACAGACCTGACTGTTGCTCGTTGCAGAGTGCTGGGCAGTGAGCAGCAGCACCAAGGGGGCTTTCGTTGACGAGGGGGGCAAACGCTCAGCTGCAGCCTGCCTTGCCTGGCTCTTCCTGTTCTTGGCTTCAGGCTTTTCCCGGTTAAAGCAATGCGGTGCAAAGAGCTCTTGGTGTGTGGGGAATGTTTGTCATTCATAGGGCTAGACAATTATTTTGGGGAGTTAAAGAGTTTGTAACTCCTGCTTTCTCTCTATTAATTCTGGGGAGAATGGGGACTCTCTCCCCATCTCCCTTTTGGAAATCTTCTCCCCTAGTCCCTGTGCTTAATCTATTCCTATTTTGGCTGAATATTAATCAGCACTAATTCCCAGATAAGTGTGAAAAATTTCTGTCTTTTTTTAATTCTTTTTTTCTGATAGTTACGTGAGCTTGATCAAGAAAAACAAAAAGCCTTTCAGTTTTGTTTCTCAGATTACCGTTGGCTCTACTCCTATCCTTGTTTTTTATTCCCATCAGAAGTTGAACTCTGAAGTTTGCTTCCAATTTGTGCTCTTTCAGAGAATGGACCTGTTCTTTCTGACAACTTTAAATAACTATGATTGTGCAGACATTGTATTGGCTTGATTGTCTTTTGTAGCAGTACGATATCTTTTTTTCTTTTTTTTTAATGGTAGGGTAGAATGACCAGAACAGTACAGAGTAACCCTTCAGAAGGCTAGAATAATTGTGAGGTGTGTAAATTGAAGCACCACAGGACCTGATATTTTTCCACTTTTTTCTTTTTTTTCCTCCCTCTTTAGTTCTCTGTTACAGATTTTGGATGCTCAGTAGCTTGATCTGGAGGGATCATAAGAAAAGTAATCTTATGTTTGAGAATGGAAGAAACAGTAATATGAGAACTAAGAAGAGAAGGATTCCCCTCTATCCTATTTTTCAATTTTGTAATTTTCTACAGCTAGTTAAAAATCTATTAATTTATCTGTTTCCCATCTGAGTAAAAAATGAATCTTTATGTTAAAGTATCTGCTTTGCACGATGTTCTTGCCAGTCGAATGGTTACATTCTTGGACTATATATTTAAATTGAACCTGATTCAACATGTTGAACTACCTCTTAAACTGGAGCATATTGGATTAAAAATGGAAGATCTTCTCAATTAGACAGCTGAAGCTGGAAATATCTGTGAAGGTACCCACGTATGAATAAAATGTTGTCTGGAGACTGATTCGTCTGTTATTTTGAGATCTCACTTTATAGAAGGCTTTGCTTAATAATTGTTAACTAATTTCCTCATTGCCTGTTGCCAAACACCCTGTATTTACTCTCAGTTTTATAGCTGGAAAGTCTATTAATTTTTGTTCAGTCCTTTTTAAAGTGTCAGTCTTAAGACAATGAACTGAATTAAAATATCCATTCTTGGATTTTACTAACATTTTGAGCTCACATTCTTCATAATTACTTTGTCTACAATTATTTGTTCAGTTTAAGTAGTTCATCATCATTATAAATTGACTTGAATTTTTGTGCTGTGCGCTAGGAATTGTGGGTTAAGGATTTAAAATGCTGCTCTACAGATCAGCTTGTGAAGAGTGATGGATCTCAATCTATGCTTTATCTGATGTCCCGAAACTTAATTTTGGGAGAAAGTAGCACCTCACTTACCAAAACTCATCAGTAACATAAAATATGAAAATCAAATGTAGAAATCAATTGAGGAAGGCAAATCTGGCTGAGGGTGAGCCGAAGCATACTACCATCACCTCTCTTAGCTGTTTGAGAGCAGATCGCAGGAGCCTTGGTGCGTGGGTGGGCAGCTGAGGTGACTCAGATGGTGCATCGAGAAGGAGCTACTGATGTCAAGGGTGAGACAAACAGGCCTCCATCTGCCTTCATGTCCGCTTTGGTTCTACTTGCCTCATGGCTAACTCTAGCTACCTCAGGAGCACAAACCTTTCCTGTTAACTCTGTAAGTGAGCTCACTACCTGCTTCTCCTGCAACAGGATAGAAATGACTTCTTCTGCAAGGGGAAGGGAATACTTGCCAGGAATGGGGCATGAGTCCTGAGGACTTATCGAGAATGGTCCCATTTTGTGTTTTTTCCCACTCTTTCATTAGTTCTGCTTGTGTTCTGGAAGAGGTGTGTATTTGACCTCCCTTCCAGAGGCAGTTTAATGTATTTCTGAGTGTAAGGCATATAATTCATTGGCTTTAATGGTTTGGATCAGGCCCCAGTGAATGCTTCTTTTCTTGTCTTCTCTCTGAACTGTCATTTTAGGTATCTCCTCTGCTTTAAAAGTGTGAACAAACTTTAGTTTTCTAAATTCCTTCACAAAAGTAGGGGCTTTYCTCAGTGAACCTAAGAGAGGATCATATTGATAAATAACAATTCGATTTAGTTTATAGTCTGAGCATTCTAGGCAATGTGACAACAAAGTTAAATCCATTAAAACATCCAGCAAATAAAACACAGAAGACAAAACTGCACAGATAAACATTAAATCATGCTTAGGTTTTTCTCAAATAAAAATGTGTTTTATTCTTTTAAAACTTGAGCAAGTCCCTAGTTCAAAAAGAAGGTGACACTAGTTCCAGTAAGCAGAGGCGAAAGTACAGTCAAGATCCTGCTCTGGTATTCTRGAGGAGAAGTTAAAGAGCGGGTGCTCCATGTATAGCTCAGGGGCTCCATTTGATTGATTTGTACTTTTCTAACTAAAGTGTAGTATGAAGGCCCAGCCTCCAGTTGACTTACCAAGCTCTGAGTAAAGAGATTTACTGAAAATCCAAAAAAGGAGTTATCAATGATTCTTTAATGTTTTTCCAAAGCTAATTCTATCAGTGATTCTTTCACATTTCTCCAAAACTGTTTTTTTTTCATGAAAGTAGGATGCGTTTCCTCTAACATTTTTAGAATCTGGGTGGTAGATGGGGTCTCTTTCTCACACGCCTGATCTGAGGAGGTTAGTGCTGCTGCAAAGGAATRTGAGTAAATCTCTTCAGCTGCTACACTGTTTTTTTCTGCCAGACCAGACGGAAGAAAGAAATACTTGACCTGTGCTTCTTACCTACAGACAACTGTCCATAAATACTAGCAACTTGCATATTACAAACATCTATCACAAAGGCATAAAGTAGTAAGCTTTTAAGAAGCACCAGAGTGGTGACAGCTCAAAGGAAATGTGTCAACTATTTGGGACAGGACAGGATGTACAGTTTCCTCTCAAATTACTGCAGTGAAGCAGAGCATTAGCCTGCCTATTAGCAGGCAGGCAAGATGGTGTTAGGAAGGTAGGCACACCACCTAACCAAACTTCGCAAAAGCAGGAAAATCTCACAAATAGTGGTTCTGGATGTTGTAAGTGCATGTGTATTGCTTGTGCCTGTAACCTTCCTTCAGTGAATGCTCTGGCAAGTAAACCTCAAGCCTGCCTGAGCATAAAAAGTAAATTTTTGAGAAGAATTTGAAAGCAAGTTTTGAATGTTAGTTCACAAACATTAGTGGCTACTCTTTAGAGCTACAGAAATCTTGTTAAAGATCAGATACCTTCGTATGGCATACCTAGGACTGCTTTCGACTGCTTTCAACTACAGATCTGAATTCTTCCAAGGGCCCTATTGTAAGCAGTTCTTACCTGGAGAGAGATAATTCTCAGGTGGCTAAATCGTATTTTTTTCAGAAAGTTTATAAAGAGGGACAGAAAGCAACAATCTTCAAATAACTACTTGATATTTGCAGAAAATTAAGATTTATTCAGTCAGCTCCCCAGCTATTGATCTGTCATARTTGGTTTTGACAAAACATGGGTTATCCTGAAAGTTAGCTATGTACATGTCACAGAAATAGGATGGATATAAATGCACGGATCACAATGGTCTTCTTATTTTCATTAAGCACACCAACCTTAACARCTAGGGTTTCACTAATCAGAGTGCCATCTCTATGGCACTGTCTGCAGTCTCCAGACTTGTAGCTTTACCACTAAGCATGTGTTCTTCCTTGCCCCCTTGGGGAATGCTATGTATCTGATTCTTCAATACATCTGTTRTTGATCCTCTGATACTAAAGCTGAGGCCAAGAGGAATTCCGTAAATTAACCCGTCGAACATTACCTTGGTTCTGAAGGARGTGGTTGAGTGTTTAACTAAGAGAGTGGTGTATAACATGCAGGCAAAAAATTACTTAGTGGAGGAGAGCCAGCACACCGTCTGTGCTTCTTTAGTCTGGTAGAGGTTTATGGGGAAAAAAAAGGTGATAAACTGTGATTAAGGACTCGATGTAACTTGCTTTGATTTTTCAATGATATTGAAAAGATTACTTGTCTGAAACTAAATTTAGAAAGTGTTAAAGGTGTTTTTAACCTAAATAACAAACTAATACAATAAAAGCAAATCAAATAACTATGTGCATTGTCCGTCTAGGCCAATGTTATACAAGCTGATTCCACTGAAGGTAAAAGTGGGGAGGATAAACCAATGGCAAACAGTAAAGTAGTGATACCACTGGTGAGCTGACAGTTACAACTCTGAAGGTCATTGTCATGACATTATCATTATCTGGGCAGGATTAAATTAAGTCYAGAACTAATTAAATTATCCTTTCCAGAAATAGTCCTGAAAATACTTCTGGTAAATGTTGGAAGTATAGTTTAACGTTTCGATGTTTGAAGCTTGTCATTCATTAAGGCTGGGGTGGGGGGCATGCGTGTGCTCGCAACGTAATGAAGTAAAAGGAACACTCTGGAAATGAGTGGTATTGGAATATTTTATAGTGCTCAGTTTACATATGTCAATTAAACTCGAATGGATAGATAGAAGGAGGAGGACTGAGGTGTCTGCTTGAGACTTGGTTCATTTTGATAGGGAAAATAACAGTTTGTGGTTCTTCTGCCAAAGCTGTCTTTGTCATCTCTCAGCATTTTACTTTTATATATTCTTTCTTTTCAACACAGTGCACTTTAAGTACTTTGAAAATATCTCTATTTTCAGAACATCTTGGGCAAGTGTACTTTTGTGATCCACCTTTTCAATTATTATCTTTCATGGTCTCTTTTGTTGTGTATTTTTTCCAGTTTTCTTGTATATCCAGTATTATATCCTGTGCCCATGTCTGTCTCTTAACCTTGATTATTTTTTGCACTTTCCTGTTTATCTGCATTAGTCTTTTCTCGGTGTTGCTACCTTTATTGCTAGAATACTTGCCTGAGGCAGAGTTGAATTTATCTTTGAACAACTTCAATTTCCTTTCCGTAGCTTTTCCTGCATTGCTATATCCGTGTATGTGTTTCTTTCAGCTTTACTCTATCTGTCCACAGTGTGCTGTGCTGAAATTGAGCATCATTTTTTTATCCCTGTTTTAGTCTCAATTTAATTACGGATAAAAACATAACTTCTAAGCAACAGCTGTAATAGTTACCTCACCTGTTCATCTCGGCAGTGGAATTTTCAGGGCCCAACTTACTTTCCAAGGAAGCGCTGCGCAGTATACCCAGAAATGCAGTGCTTCAGTCACTCTAGCTGTTAGTAAGCTGGGTGGCAGCCGAGGAAGGTTCGCTCTTTTCCTTTCTCTAGTCAAGCCTTGCCTGCCTTCTCCGTCACTTCTCCTACTTCTATGAAAATCTCTCCTATCAACTTTAGTTCCCTTTTGTTTTATTCTCTAAGTAAAACTCCCATTTATATATTTTTTTGTTGTTTGGCTACCTTTTTATCTTTTACTGCAGCAAAAATTCTTAAATTTAGAATTTTTTGACCTGGAGTTAGAAACCAGGGAAGCTCTGCTGCAGCGATTGATGGAGAATACAGAGGAAAGTGTGGAAAGACAGAGAATAGGAGGACAGGAAGAACAAGGAAGCAGCTTCTGAAAGGGCTCCAAGAGCTTTATCTCCTCGGAAGAGCACTTGCTGGTCTTGCTTTGGGTCACTGACCACCCACTTGGGATGCCCTTGCTGAGCTAACTAGATAGTTGTTGCCCCTCATTAGCTCTTGTCTGCCTCTTGTTCAATTTTCTACTCTCTTTTACTCTGTTTGCTATTACAGAATTGCTTCTTTTGCTTAGCTATCCAGCCTGCTCTGTTTTTCTTAGACTTTGATGCTCTCCGATTTCTCTAAGATCCTCTAAGACTATTAAAAARTCAAAATGAAATGTCAAGATCTTGATTCCTCCAGGGAATTACACGGTGAGCTTAAAGGAAGTCACTTGCTTTTAATGATCCTTTCTTACTGATTGGTATAATATGTTGTGTTAACATTATTACAGAAGAATTTCAAGCTTTTGCTTAAACTTGTCCTTTAAAAAGAAAAGAGTAACAATACCCTCCCTGAAAACCCCAGTACCCTGCATCTCCAGAACTTTATACGTAGCTTGTTTCATGTGGATATTAAGCAATTTGGCAAGCTGGGCATCAGCATCAGTGGTTTTATTCTCAGGGCTCTAGAGCCTCTCCTCACAGTAGAGGCTTTATGTACTCCTCTAAATGGATTCTTCCTTCAGGAAGAAATACAGTCAATCACACAATACTGTGAAATCACAAACTTTCTGTATATTTCATGCTGTTAATCAAACAAGCATATTCGTGCTAACCTTGAGAAACTGAGGTGGAGGGGGGAAGCTGTGGCAAGGAGAGGAAAAAAAATGCAAAACTATTCCATCATTGCTTCTCCTTCTCCATAATGAAAGKCAACAGCAGTTGCAACTAATATCCAACAGTTCAGTGGCTGACAAATAAGAATTCC
The DNA here is from genome assembly GCF_003343005.1 of Rhea americana. NCBI lineage: Eukaryota > Metazoa > Chordata > Aves > Rheiformes > Rheidae > Rhea > Rhea americana. Next base: position 2,140,062 of record NW_028186745.1, read on the forward strand.
GAGGCAGTATACTCTGTAGCACCTTAAGAAACATATTCAGTGTCTTAGGTCCAGAGGATTTGCAAGGAGTCCCTAAGCAGTCTCTGGGAAGCTCTCTCTTTGTGGAGACATGCATGTTTAGTCTGGGCTTCCGAGAAAATTGCAGCCCCACAAGATATGTGGGCCTGGAGTAAGAGGAGATGTTATTCTTTTGCAGCCTTTTAATGCTAGTCGCTTCATCTTGTGCTCGAATGTGGTAATTTTTCACTGCGGTATTACTTCTACCTTTAGATAGTTTGCGTCTTTGCTATATTGCTTGTTTTAATTCTTTTTTTTCCTTCACGTATTTCCCCACTCTTGCTGCTGTCCCCTTTTGACTTTATTGTTAACACTTGTGTCATCTCCCTCTATTCCACTAGTAACCTGTGTGTGTGTCCACATGCATGTGCCTGTAAAGAATCCTTCTGCCAAAAAAGCCAAAGAAATCTGCCTTGGTTACTAAACGTGTATATTAGGCCTACTTGTCTTGCAGTTTGTGTCCTATTTAATGGTAAACAATATTCCTTGCAAAATATTTGCATAGTGCTTAGTGCACTGGGATCCCAATCCTTAATTGTTAGGTGTTCCCATTTGATTAAAAATAATTTGGCTAAACTAGTTCCTCTCCCTTCAATGCTAACACAGAAACATCAGGAATGTTATATGAAGGTCCTTAGAAAAACTTTTTAATTATCTTCTGTGTGTAAGAAGAAAAAACCTTGCCTGTGTATTTGTTCCAGAATAGCAAAACACTTACACTTTTGAGTGTTTGTGTCGTCCTCAAATAAGATTGCTTGCTTGCTTAATGTGTTTAATTCATAGTCTTGGTCAATTAAAAAAAAAAAAAAAAAGATGTGAGGAGGACCAACAAACTGGTCAGTCTCAATAAGTCTATGGAAGATAAGATGAGAAAGGCACCTATCCTATACCAGAAAATCATGAATATTCAAGACCAGTACCTGCAGTGGCAGTTTCTTTTGCCCTTATTGGTCTCAGTCACTGCCTCTTCCGGTAGAGAATACTGGCTGAGAATACTGCTGAAAAACTGTGAAACAAGAGCAAGTACAGCGCCTTATTTTTTCCACTACTACTTGAATTTTAGTCTRTTGACTTTCCTGATGATAATTTGCTGTCTTCTTTGTTTTACCAGAGCCATAAAGCAAAGTCTAGTTAAAAGATGTGTAAAAAATACTATTTTTCCATTCCAGAATAATTTCTAAACTATAATATTTTCTTTTTTTTTCCCTTACTGTCTACTACTTACTTTCTTACTATCTTCTTTGAAAGTCTGTGTTAGACAGTATTTCTCAACATTGGAGAGCTGTATTTTTACTTAGACAATTAGGATTAGGTTATGTTTATTTAAAACGCAGAAATCATGATCAATCTGACTTTAGAGCTTGTTCAAGGAAATTTCTTTTCCARCATTGAACACTGAAGTATGGTTGTGACCTAGATTGCTTTGAGTCTTCATAGGTGTCAATATTTGTAATGATTATTACTAAAACAATCCTATAATCTTTTGGGGGTTGGGAAAAGTCTCTACTAGGTCATAAGCTCTGACCCATTTTATCCAATAATGACAGATTAAAAAAGCAATGTCCAAAACTGAAAATGTAATCTTTACAAGAGCCATTTGGGAAATTGAATTAATAATGTTAATCTTTATATTCTACTGGGACAGGAACTTTTTATTCTTCCCTGACCTAGCATGATGTCATGATACTGTCCTCAGTTTCTTCTGATATTAACAGAAGCTGATGATGCTTGGCATCTTGGGAAGTGCTCAGTATATCACAGAAGAAAACCTCCTAGAAATAGTGGTGCTGCTGCTTTATTATGTAATTTCTGAAAAGTTGCATTTTGGAGATGCTTTTCCATATCTTAATGCATGGTCTTTTGCAATTCACATCTAGTGGAAACTCTCTGTAAATTCCGTCTTTCTGAGCAAATTCTGTTTGTTTTGCCCAGTCTTAGTGCTATCTTGTAAGCGCTAGCAGAATTTAAGTTTCTTCAAGATACTCTCAATTATATGTATATGTACAACAACYGTAGCAAAATTCTCAAGTGCAATTCATTAAAGTTAAGTTTAGAGTTGAGGGCTAGGTTTTTAGGAGAACTAGCTTAACTGAGAATTATTTTTTTTGAAATCTGCTCTTGAGACAAAATGTTAACGTTAATTAAAATTTCCAAAGGATTTTGTTTCATTTATTCAACTACTGGAGAATTTCCTGTAACTACCAATCAAAAGGGAGAATAATCAGTATTGATAGTATCTGCGTGTAAATCGGTTCCTGTGTCCTTTTCATCTCCAGATGATAATACATGTATATGTGGGATCCCTAATTATGACATATATGGAAGTTGTTACTGAATGTAGTCCTTACAAGTTGTCAATTCATTGTGCTAATTTCTATTTAACTTCTTTGGGATATCTCATGACTTTTAGCCTSTGTTCTATAATGTTTGAACATTGGTTTAAAAGAACAAACAAAACTTGTTGGTTTGTTTTGTGTATGTGTGAGGGGCGGGAATGTACCCTCTCGTGTCCCAAGAAGCATGTATGGTGTTTCCTTACCTGGCACAACTTTAATCGTTCTTATGACACAAACTTTTGTAAGGAACGATGCAACTGTAAGTCAATATTAGAACCGAAGGTATCACTTCAAATGTCACACCTCCCAAGAGCTGTTGCTCTTCAATATATTTTCAATATCATTGAAATAGGAAAGAAACTTTATTATTGTGAGAAGTTAGAAAGTTAGATACTAAATTTATTCAGGCTTCAGTGGTCAAAGTGCCGAGAGATAGCCGTAATGAGAAGAGAGTGCATGAGTATATCACAAGCTTCAACGGGTAGCCACTTTGTGAATGGGCTGGAAAGCATGTCCGTTGAAGAACAGCAAAGAAGAGTCCAGCCCTGGATGGTCAATAAAGCTAGTCTACTGAGTTTTTTTTCGTCTTTAACCTAATCTGCACTCAAGGATAGATACAGGCTTTATAGAGCTATTATGCATGATACTGCTCTAGAGATTTTTTTTTTTTAATAGAAGACAGAATTTCCCAATAAATTTCCAAGTTGGAGCTGTTACTTTCAATGTAGTAACTCTTCTTGTGAGACTTTTGGATGAATCATAGTTGCTGACAAAAATAGAACTGCTCAAATTGTCAATCAACAGTTAGAGAARTTTGCTGACAAACTTCATGGCAGAAAAAGTAATACTGAATAAAACTTTTATTTGTGGTCTCATTATGCAGTGACCTGTGAAACAGATTTTACTTTTGATAAGTGCCATTCTGATTTTTTTAAATGAATTTAAATGCATTTTAATTTAACAGTTCCTTAAACAGAGAAATATATCTGTCAAAATGTAATTCTTTAAAATGATTGACCAAAACAAAACTATGGTTGTTTAAGATATCAMATGCCAAGTTTTTGTACCTGTCAGGCTGAAAACTATTTTGAAATTTATAGTATATTCCTGCTTATTTCTTCTTAAGCTTAATACAGCTGTTACTGTTTCAAAGGACACTGGTAGTCTCTGCATTACTATTGCTTTCGTTATGATTATCACTCATTGCTACAGTTCTTTTTGTTAATTCTGGTGACAAGCACACATTCATAAATGACCTTATTTATCTGCCCTCAAGAGTAGCTTGTTCTGCCCGTGTGCAGTAATTCATCACTGCTATAAGCAGCAAGCACTGCTTGTGGTCCTACAAACCTCTAATACAGCTTTCAAGTCTTACTTGCCMGTTTTCCTATACCATGGTAGTATGGCTTGTTATGAGGCTTTGTATTAATTAAGCTAGCAAGATGTAACTTCTAAGAGTTTACTTAGATAGGAAGAGAGCAGSTGGACTCTGGTATCCATGGATACTAGGCAGTTCAGGGATTCTGCTCTGGATAACTTTTCGTTTGAAAGCCAACACATCTCATCCGCACCATCATTACTGTAGTGTTTGCACAGACACGCTCTGTGTTAATTTAGCAGATTTAATTTAAAATGGAGGAATTAAGGTTCAAAAGCTATATTTAGTGAATAAACTGCTTTAGAAAAGGTTAGGGTGCTTTCAATCTTGATGAGACAGTCTCACCACAATTTAAAAAGAGGTCAGCTAAATTTCCACGTACACTACAGGGCAGACATCAGTGTATTTGAAAAAGACAAGCAGCTGCTGGAAATCCGTYGGGAAGAAGACCATAAAACCATGTGTGTGTAATTCAAGGCCCTAAATTTAGGGCACTCTAATTAAAACTGATTTTGCGTCTAAAAATAGCAATCATCTCATAGATCTGTTTGATTATATACTCCAAGTATGCCATTCTAACTTCTGCTAGGCCAGAGTTTTCAAATTAAGCTGTTATGTTTGGCTATGGGGAAAGAAGAACAGACATTCTTATGTCTTTAATCATTTTTTATATTAAAAATTTTCTTTTGGCAAAATATTTTTTTTTTTGCTATAAGATTTAGAAGATTGAAATTTTGAAGATTTATCTTATGAACTTAAAATTTCAGAGCAGCTCAGACTGGGATTATGTAATGGAGGGAGACAGGAAAAARGGCAAAAGCTGGTATCAAAACTATAGTTTATACAGAGAATGAGAGATGTAGCATTTGAAAACAATAGAAAATCATCCCTGAATTCTTCCAGGATAAACCTCCAATGTGATGTTGGATATTCAGTTTCATATAAGGGCAAATTGATTTTTCCATAATGTAGYTTGTTTTATTTGTCTAGAGACCAATTTTTATTTCTATAGCCGAATCAGAAAAAAAAATCTATTTTCATAGCTTCTAGAAATACAAGACACCATAAATGTARCTATCTGATAAAGGAATATGCAGTGAAACGTATCTGTATACAGTCTGTCTCTGGCCTCTAGGAAAAGGTGGGAGTTAGGTGCTTACTGCTAAATGAAAGAGACTTGTCTTTAGCGGTACTGACTTAATGAACCAAGTGTTTGTCTGTTGTGGGTTCATTCTTCATCAGTGACTTTGGGTGACAGGAATACAGTGCTGTTCTAGTAACATACTTAATGCGCATGCATTGTGTTGGATTATTCTGGATTATTTGAATACTGTTTTTCATATTTGTGCTCGTGGTTTGTTCCTCTTTCTGCATGGATTGAGGACTGTTTGGTTTGTGAGGTTATTTTCCCCTTTTAAATGGAGATCCTGATCTCAGTGAAGTAAAACTAGAAGCATGAGATGAAACTGAGCAGCAGAAAACACTTCACTTAAAAACMAACAAAACTCCCAGCCCCCTTTCCCAATGGCTAGATCTGTTATACATGGGGAATTACAGGTTTTAAGGCAAGCGGTGAAATACCTTCACTTGAACAGTGTGAAATACTGGAAAAGAATTCAAGTAGCCAGTTCATTAGTTTCCTTCACTGTGTATAGTGATACTGCCCGCTCCCTTAATTATAGTTTATTTATCATTCCTAGAAATATTCATCACATTCATCACTCTTAAGAAATAATTCCTTATTTCTTTTCAATATAACTAATACATTTTTAAATTTTCATATTGAAAAGTCAGGGTAGGTAGAACTGTAGAAAACAGAAAGTGTGGGGGGTAAATGTTTTATAAWGTAATGAATTTGCACTTTTGTGATGCTTAATCATATTAGCTATTAAATGCAGAGGATCTTTCTTGCATAGCTGAATAATGATGGGAGTTTAATCCCATGATCCATGGGGGAAAAGGTCCTTACTACAGAACCATGGTCTTTCTCTGTTCTTGCGTCCTTTCCTCCTAGTCYGGATGAATCCTGTGCTGTGTCCTTCAGGATGGTGTGGCCACTGCAGGCAAGGATGGCAAGTGTCCTCAGTAACCTGCATGGTGGGAGGCTGAGGCTTTCTCTTCCCCAGCTAGAGTTTTACATAAAAAGCTGCAGTATGGCATGCATTTTAAAGAGAAGGTAACTACAAGATTTTTTGGTTTTGTTTGGTTTTGATTTTTTTTGTCCCCCCCCCACGTGGATCCTAGTTCTCTCAGTATGTTAGATATGCTCAGAGTCCTAATGCAATTAGCAAACTGACAATCTGAGCCTGGGGTGTGCTAGTATGATGTGAAACAGCGCTTGTGCCACCTCTTCAGCATGCATCAACATAATTTTGCTTCTTTTTCTAATTCCCAATGCTTTCTTTCCTTGTTTTACTCAAAGCATATTCTTGCTTTATAATGTCTAATATGTAGTGGGTTAGACAGAAAATGTTTTGATGTTCTTTAAGGTTCTTAGTGACAGACTGCTTACAGTGGCTTTTCAATGGAATGTATAAAACTAGGAAACACTCTACGTATATTTTCTTTTTTAACTCTACTTCCTATGATTCCTTGCCACTTGCCCTCTTTAATTGCTGCTTACAGTACACTTACACTAATGCAAAAACTATAAAATATGCAGTACTTTCTACTGTTATATAACTGAACCACTGACTCTTTCCTCTTGCAAACTAGTGTTTGGCCTTCAACTTCTCTGTACTGTCAGCCAGGGCATTTGACTTTGTTTGTTTTCACTAAAATGAAGGAAACCACTTCAAAGCTGTCAGACGTAAGTTGGATGATTGAAGTATTATTTTGTTGTCCACAGCTGGTAGTTTCACAGAGATCAATCTAATGTTTAAATGTTTCAGTTAATAATTTTGTTAGAGCTTTTATACAAAATATTAGCTGTTTCCCAATGATCTGTATTTTTTTTGTATGTAAACAATAACCTTGTATATTCACTTATGACTTCAATGTAATCTTATGTTTTGATTACATGTGATAGATCCCTACAAAACTGGTACCTCTGAAAGGTGGTACTCAGGTATGCTATGCTAAAATGTTATGATTTAGAAAAAATAAAGGTAGGTACAATAAGATGAAATTAGTAATGAATCTAATTGTTGTCATTTGTACAAATCTCCAATTTTTAACTTGAAAATAGCTACTGTTGTTAATGTTGTTACAGTGGATTTTAACCTCCTGTTTCTATAAAAGTCATTTTAACATATGATAATACGGTAGTCTGTACCAGAATGTTTGAGTTGTGTATTTTGAAATTGTTAAAGTATAAATCAATAGGGACTATGTGCTTTTGCTAGACAGCAGTTGCTGTTGTGTGTACAGTTGCTGTATATTTATGGAAATGAAATGCAATCTCCAACAAGGAAAGTGCTTCACTGATATAACTTAACACAGGAGGTAGGAAATTCTGTATTCCAAAATATGATAAAACACTAACACATTTGGGAGCTAAATGATGGTATGATTGTTCTGATCAGTAGGTGTATTCTGCATRGTAAAGGACAATTAATATAATCCAGTTTGGCTGGTTTATCTAATTTAAGGCAATTTATTAAGCAGAAAAATCTAAATGTTGTTCTATAGGAAATGAATGTAAGCTTAAAGTAATTCCGTGAACTGTAGATWTCTTTGCTTAAGCTCCTTGTGAGGTGAGAGGGTAAGTAAAGGATGGCTCCAAGTCTTTCTTCCTATGTCATGTTTAGGGCTTAATCCTATTTCTTTGTATTCCCTATTTTTAACACATGACACTGCTTATTCAAAAAATGATGGAATCTAGAAGAATAAAATTAAATTTGGATGTTATTTTTCAAATTCTATAGCAAAATCGGTGGTTTTTCACAGTATGAAACTTCCTGTAAAAGAAAACGCTTGGAAACTGTTACTGCGTGGAATTCCACATGAATGCTAATWTTCATTTCCTTGTATTGAGCACGAGAGGGCAAATAAGAGCAGCTTTTGCACAGAGTTGCTTTTATGAATGTCGTCTTTGATCTAATGAATCAATAATATGCCATAAAATCAGTAAGATTGGAAGGGACCTCCAGAGATCATCTAGTCCAACCTCCCCGCTCAGCAGGGTCACCTAGARCATGTTAGACAGGGTTGCATCCAGGCGGGCCTTGAAKATCTCCAGAGAAGGAGACTCCACAACCTCTCTGGGCAACCTAGACCAGAGTGACCTCTGTCACTCTCACAGTAAAGAAATTCCCCCTCATGTTCAGGTGGAACTTCCTATGGTTCAATTTTTGCCCAACAGAAAGAAGAAAGTAGACCCTCTCTTTGATACTTTTCATGTAAGCCTTATATTATCATTTTGTTTACATACCTGAACTTCGCAGAATCAGTGAGGTTGGAGGGGACCTCTGGAGGTCATCTAGTCCAACCTCCCAAAGATTTTCTGGTGCTGGTTCCAGTGGGGTTTGAACCCAGGACCTTCAGCATGTAAAGCAGATGTGATAACCACTACACTGTCCCTCTACCCCAATCTTGTAAAGCTATAGCCTGTTCCTGCTATATCCGTATTATGACAACGGATTGTTTCTTGTTCTTTTGTGCCTAGCTGGGAGGGTCCCATAAGCATAACTGATAATCTTTCATACCATGTTTCATTCATTTGGTAAAAGTGACTGTCAGGCAGAAGCATGTTTTTTAGGCTGCTGTGCCTTATCCTTAAGTTTGGTTTCGTATGAGAGGAGGATGAAATAAAAATGCGTGAATAGATGAAGGCAATGGTAAATTGTGTTAGTTAACAGTAAAACTCTGCAAGATCGTTTGGAARAAATGCAGCGACCTGACAGAGCCTGCCATTCCTGACAAAGACATTTTATGTATTTCTTTGAACTTAGACTGGTCAAATACACTGACAAAGTTCAAGTGAGATAGTTGGCTTCACTTTTTCTTTAACGTAGCTCAGATTTGAGACCACCTTTTAAGTGGAACAGAATTTTTATTTTTTATTTTTCAAAAAGAAATGTACAGTCCTCTTTCCTCAATATTAGTGAAGTTTATGAAGGRTTTAAGATGCATTTTTACTCATTCTTTATTATATTGACAAATACTGGATGATTCAGTCTATAGAAATTTGATGCTGCCTTTCATTCTATTCTATCTTCCTTAATAGTTACAAAGATTTTAAATATTATAAAGTATCTTTCTATTCCTTTCAGTTTTCTCAAAGTTTAGTACAGTCCATCTCTATGGGGGAAAACAACTTTAAAAATATACTGAAAATCATATATTGTATATTGTTAATCAAGGAAAGTCAAATTGTCATCCAAAATTGTACTGAGGAAGTGATAACTCTACTGTCTTGAAAATAATAAAAAGGCTCTTCCTCACTGAAAGCTTTGCATAGTCATTTCAATTCCTTTAAATGGCAGGGGGGGGTTGTTGGAGGGTTTTTTTTTTAGTTCTTTCTGAATGTAATTGATAATGCCACTATGCAGGCAAGTTAACTTCCTGTAACTTGGTTACGTGAAAGAGACCAGAAATGTTATACTTCAGTTGGCTTATAAACTTTTCTTCTCTTTTCTTTTTAYTAAGTGATGACATTGATCTTGAAGGAAACTTCCCTTCAATTTTAGTTGTCTAATGTGCAAACACGTTATTTGTCTGATGATTAGTCTTGCAGCTACCACAGAGTATAGCCATATTTTCTATTAAATAAAGGGAATTCACTACCATAGAGCTAGATATTGCTTTTGTAACATCATYATCAAGAAATACTCAGATTGACACAGTCTTTCATAGTGTTGACTCCTTCTTGAAGAGGAAGGGAGCATTGCATTAACAGAAGGTAACAACCTTAATTTCTTGATGTAGTCAAGCGTCTGGAGTATTGTTCTCTTTTCATGTGGCAAAGGGAAACATAATACAAGGGAAAGCAAATGGTTCTTCTGCTTCTGATCGTAGGTGATGGATGCATACTAATTTTGGACACAGTGGTGGGTGTTGAGCAATGCCCAGCTGTAAAACACTTCTGCTTCAGCTTCATTCCTTATACTCTTCTTCMTGTTTGAACTGTGCAACCAAATTCCTTGCTTAAATTAAAGCGGGTAAAGATGATGATGGTGAAGAAGACGCTCTCTGATGGAAGGAGACAGCTGTTTCTGTTGGTTGGGGAAATAGTTGCTATGAATGGAATTGCTAACAGTGAAATGCTTGAAATAATCTCACTTTACTATTGAAATATCTTTGATGGTAACTTTCTTACTTCACATCTTTCCTTTTTTTTTTCCCTTCCCCTATTAGAATTGCTAACCTGGGAAGCTTCTAGCTCCTCTCCAGCTGGAATGAGGAATTCAGGGTATTCTTCAACTACAAATCTAGGAAGAGATGAGGGGAGGCAGAATGTTAAAAATAGTCCACAGATCCAAGCAGGAATATCACATTCTTTAGAATCATTTTTGWGTTTATGCTTCTTTTTTTTTTAGTTTAAGAATCGTTCAATTTCATATCTGTAGGTTACATAAAGACAGAAAAGTACAATAGAAAAAAACTTTCCAGATAGGCACTCTGCCATGTGTTTTATAATGCATGCCTGTTGTGTGTGTGGTGTGTGTTTTTGCTGTTGTTGGTTTTAATAGTGATATGGCTAAATTTAAAATACRTATCAGCCCACCACACCTGTACTTATTCCAGGTGTTCCATCTTGCTGACCATACAGGAATCATTTCCCCTGGGATGTCTGGACATCCCTTCGCTGTCCTTTTGATAATAAAGATATCCTGTTTTGCAGAAGGGGGTGGGGATTTGAATGGTAGAATGGTCAGTGAAGTTTAACAAATATTTTTAAAATGTCATTCAGCTCTCTATGCCCAGCAGGTGAGTAGCAGCCAAAACATCAGTTTATATATAAAAGTCAGAACAATAGTTCTCAGAACTAAGGACCTGGGATTTTACTGATGGATCATTTTGCCTGAGGCAAAAAGAAAATCTGAAATCTTTGCAGCTCCCAGTTGAGTGATTTCCTGCTCTCCTGAGTGAAGACTATATTTGAGTGAGGAAAATACTTATAATGGATTTATTGTGGTTATGAATCATACATTGGTCATATACTCTTGCCTCTCTACATGGAGACACAGTAATGTTCAAAATGTTAAGATAAAAGTTTCAGCTGGATGCTTAAATTGAATCAGTTGTCTATGCACCTACATATCATAATTAATCTTTTTTTAAGACATCTGTTGTCATATTGGTCTTAAGCCAAACCAAAAGATTTTTTTCTTTTGTTCAGTAAGAAAATTTATCTACTTGCTTTTGGAGATTTCCAGAATATCTCTGACACACTAGGTGAATTATAGGTTCAAAGTCCTGGGAATCCCCGAAATCATTCAACTTTATCTGGGCAAGGAAATAAAGGTACAAAATGAATGAAGTCTATGCATTTTGATTAACAAAGAAGTGAGTGAAGAGGAAATATTTTTTACTATATTGTGATTTTATTTTTTCCTTAGTTAGAGAGCTCTGATAAAATAGACTAGTGTAAAGGAATGTGTTAGAGTAAGCTGTCAAAGGAAAAAAAACCCTCAAGACCCTCAAACCCAAACCCGTATTGCTTCAAAATGGCTCCAGTGAAACAAAAATTGCTGTTAAAATTACTATATTGAATGTATTCTTTTTAATTCTAAAAAATGATTTAGTTGTTAGTAGGACCATGTCCTGTTAATATTTTTATAACCTTACTTCTGTGAAGACTTAAGCAAGATCTTGATTTAAAGCACAAGTAGTATTAGTAATTTGAGTGGAATTGCTCCCAATGCCTAGAGCTAAGGCTAGTTTTAACAAGATCAGCAGAGCATGATTTATTTAGTTTAAGAGCAGTAATTCTTTTTCAAAGGACATGTCAAATTAGGTTTCTCCTGTACTTTTCTATTTGTTAAGCTAGGCCTGTTCATCACAAACTTATCCAAGGACAATAAAGAGCTATGCTAAGCCTGGAGAAAGCAAGTGGCTGTTTTACCTGAACTCCCTTATGTATGGGAGAARCATTGTCATATGGCCTCTGTCTTAGACTGCGTTAACTGGAAATACAGAAGTGCAAGAGACAATTCAGTGGTTTTTGCAGTGAAGCAGATAGTCTTCTGCAGAGCCCAAGAAATGGAAATGTCTTTGCCCTAGCGCTTGAGAGCTTCAGTCAATGTATTTTGAATGGAAGTCAAAGTACAATCTTTCTTCTCTGTGGTGGCCAGGTAACTAGTTACTGCACTTCTCGGTACAGATTACTTTAAAAAGAGAGAGACCAGTGCTTGTAAATCTATTAAATGAAGTTTTCATTGTTTTGTATTTTTTCCTCCATTYTAATTTATGCAAATTTATTAAAATAAAAATCCAAACTGTATCTGAATTACAAATGGGGAATTTTGCAGTCTCCCTGGCCCTGCAAGAGAATATTCCATTCCTTGAGGGAAAAATCTGAAATTCCTTCTTCTGATGTGAGACCCTACCTGGGTCTTTTGGTCAGAAATCCTTGCTCCCACATTTGTCTCTTTTTTTACAGCACACAGCAATTTCCATTCTTTTTGTTTGGTTGTTTTTAAATTAGGAGTGCGATCAGGAGTAATCAGCACGGATTCACCAAGGGGAAATCCTGCTTAACCAATCTGATAGCCTTCTATGATGGAATGACTGGCTGGGTGGATGAGGGGAGAGCAGTGGACGTTGTGTACCTTGATTTCAGCAAGGCTTTTGACACTGTCTCCCATAACATCCTCCTAGAGAAGCTCAGGAAGTGTGGGTTAGACAAGTAGACAGTGAGGTGGATTGAGAACTGGCTGAAAGGCAGAGCTCAGAGGGTTGTCATCAGTGGTGTGGAGTCTAGTTGGAGGCCTGTGGCTAGTGGTGTCCCCCAGGGCTTAGTACCGGGTCCCATCCTGTTCAGCTTCTTCATCAATGACCTGGATGAGGGGACAGAGTGCCKCCTCAGCTAGTCTGCGGATGATACCAAGCTGGGAGGAGTGGCTGACACACCTGAGGGCTGAGTTGCCATTCAGAGAGACCTGGACAGGCTGGAGAGTTGGGCAGAGAGGAACCTCCTGAGGTTCAACAAGGGCAAGTGCAGAGTCCTGCATCTAGGGAGGAATAACCCTAGGCACCAGTACAAGCTGGGGGCTGACCTTCTGGAGAGCAGCTCTGCGGAGAAGGACCTGGGAGTGCTGGTGGATGACAGGTTGACCATGATCCAGCAATGTGGCCTTGTGGCCAAGAAGTCCAATCGTCTCCTGGGGTGCATTAGGAAGAGTGTTGCCAGCAGGTCAAGAGAGGTGATCCTGCCCCTYTACTCATCCCTGGGGAGGCCTCGTCTCGAGTACTGTGTCCAGTTCTGGGCTCCCCAGGACAAGAGAGACATGGAGCTCCTGGGGAGAGTCCAGCATAGGGCTACAAAGATGATCAGAGGGCTGGAGCACCTGCCCTAGGAGGAACGGCTGTGAGAGCTGGGCCTCTTCAGCCTGGGGAAGAGAAGACTGAGGGGGATCTTATCAATGTGTACAAGTACCTGAAGGGAGGGTGTCAAGGGGACAGGGACAAGCTCTTTTCAGTTGTCCCATGTGACAGGACAAGAGGCAATGGGCAGAAATTGAAGCACAGGAATTTCCTCCTGAACATGAGGGGGAATTTCTTCCCTGTAGGAGTGACAGAACACTGGCACAGGTTGCCCAAAGAGGTTGCGGAGTCTCCTTCCCTGGAGATACTCAAAACTCATCTATATTTGATCCTGCYTAATATGCTCTAGATGACCCTGCTTGAGCAGGAGAGCTGGACTTGATGATCTCCAGAGGTTCCTTCCAACCTTACCCATCCTGTGATTTTGTGATTCTGTGAAATGGCCCCATATGCTCTCTTACAATTAATTTAGAATCACAATGGTTGAAGCTGGCAGTCAGTCCTACAGATCTTCCAGTCCAACCCCCTGCTCTGAGCAGGGTCAGCCAGAGTGGGTTGCCCAGAACCATATCCAGACAGCTTTTGATTCATTGATGGAGACTCTCTGGGCAACCTGGTRACATGTTCTACCATCCATATAGTAACTGTGGATTCCACTTTCCCCCTTCCTTATAATTAAACAGAACTTCCTGTGCTCCAGTTTGTGCTTATTCCCTCCTAWCCTGCCACTGGGCATCACTGAGAAGAGTCTGGCTCAGTCTTACTTACTGTGTCCCATCAGGTGCTTATGCACATTGATAAGATTCCCTTGCTCTGCCCTGAGCCTTGTCTTCTCCAGGCCAAATTCTTAGCCTCTCCCCTCTCCTCCTGTTAGAGATGCTCCAGTCTCTTAATCATCTTCATGGCCCTTTGCTGGACTTACTTCAGTAGCTCCATGTCTGTCTTGTACTGAGGAACCCAGCACTGGACCCAGYACTCTAGATGTGGCCTCATCTCAGTGCTGAGTAGAGGGGAAGGATCGTCTCCCTTGACCTGCTGGTCACACTCTTCATGTTGCAGCCCAGGATGCTATTGGCCTTCTTTGCCTCAATGTCACATTGCTGGCTCATGTCCAACTTGTTAGCCAACAAGATACTCGGGTTCTTCTCTGCAAAGCTGCTTTCTAGCCTGTACTGTTATTTGTGGTTATTTCTTCCCAGGTGCAGGACTTGGCCTTTTCCTTTGAATTTGGTGAGATTCCTGTGGGTCCATTTCTCCAACCTGTTGAGATCCCTCTAAATGGCARCACAGCCCTCTGGTGTCTCAGTCACTCCTCTCAGTTTTGTGTGATCTGCAAACTTGCTGAGGGTGCACTCTGTCCCATCACCGATGTCATTAATGAAGATGTTAAACAGTATTGGCCCCGGTACTGACCCCTGGGGAGCACCGCTAGTGACTGACCTCCAACTGAATTTCATGTTGCTGATCATAACCCTCTGAGCCATTTTCAGCCACTTTTCCRTCCACCTCACTGTCCATTTATCTAGCCTGTGCTTCATCAGCTTGTCTAGGAGGATGTTACGGGAGACAGTGTCGAAAGCCTTACTAAAGTCAGAATGAACAACCTCCACTGCTCTCCCCTTATCCACAAAGCCAGTCCTTCCATAGTAGAAGGCTATCAGGTTGGTCAGACATGAATTTCCTCTTTATAAATCTATTGACTACCCCAATCACCTTTTTGCCCTTCATCTGTCTCAAAATGATTTTCTGGGATTMTTTGCTCCATTGCCTCCCCCAGGGATCGGGGTGAGGCCTTTACTTCTTATATTCTCCTTCTTGCCCTTCCTTGCTTCCAGTTTTGGGGGAACCTCCCCTGATTGCCATAACTTTTCAAAGATTATTGAATGTGGCCTTACAATGATATTGGCCAGCTCCCTGAGTGCCTGTGGGTGCATCTCGTCTGGGCTCATGAACTTGTGCATGTCCCATTTAAGTGTTCCCTAACTTGATCCTCCTCAACTAAGGATAAGTTTTCCTTTGTCCTGTCTCCCACTCTGGTCTCAAGGGCTTGGGATTCCTCAAATGCAGTTGGACCAGTAAAGACCAAAAAGCAAAGAAACTACTGAGTATTCAGCCTTTATCTTGTCCCATTCAGCAGTGGGCTCGCATTTTCCCTAGTCCTCCTTTCGCTGCTAGTATGCCTGTAGGAGCCCCTGTTGCCCTTCACATCCCTTGCTAGATTCAGCTTCAGGTGGGCTTTGCCTTTTCTAATCCYATCCCTGCGTGCTCAGACGTTGTCTTCATTTTTCATCTGGGTCACTCAGTTCTGCTTCAACCTCTTGTACACTTCCTTTTTATTATGGCTGAGCTTTTTTTATCAGTATCTTTTTGTTCACCTCTGCAGGCCTCTTGTTGCCTTTGCTTGATTTCCTACTCAGCAGGACGGACCATTCTTGAGCTTGGAGAAGTTGATTATTGAAAATCAACAAGCTGTTCTGGATTTCTCTTCCCACCAGGGCTGTCTCCCATGGTATTCTTGCAAGCAGATCGCTGAACAGGTCAAACTCTGCTCACCTGAAGGCTAGGGCTGTGATTCTCTTTTTGCCTCATTCCCTCCTCTCAGGATCCTGAACTCCACCATCTCATGGTCATTGGAGGCCAGTTTGCTACCAGCCTTCACATCCTTGACTAGTCCTTCTTTGTAAGACTCGGGTCCAGCAGAGAGTCTACCCTCAGTGGCTTGTGAATCACCTGTGTCACCAATGTGCTTTAGAAACCTCAGAAATCAATAAAAACAAAACAAAAACCCCTTTACACACACACACACACACACACACACACACACACACACATGTACATATGGAAGGTAAATAAGCCTTGTGCTTCACTTGCATTGGGAGTTCAAGATACTTTCTGAAGGAAAGTAATGTAATGGCAGTCCATTACAACTGTTGCAACAGAGTCTCTGAAGTGACTGTCCCTAGACCTGGCAAAGTAAATCAGTGTGAGATTTATTACCTTGCAGATGCTTTCTGGAGGACTGTGAACTCCAAAGTGTGACATCCACTCAGAACARTAGTCAAGTAGCCTTTTGTCAGTGGCAACCAGGAAGAGAGAATTGCAAGAGGAATGCCACRATTATTTTACATGACACAATTATTTTACTTGACAAGGATGGAATAAATTGCTCTTATTAAAATTTAGTTTCCTTAGTCATCCTTCTAGCCCCCATCCATTTGTGATCAATTTATTTTATTTTTCAACCTATCAAATACAAACGGATGTTTTCATTATCCATATTTTTCTTTTCTTTCTYCCCCTTTCTAAATTTCTAGTAAGCTGTTAGGCTTTCTAGTCTGTGGAAGTGATTTTCACAGATTAATTATAGATTGTGTAAAAAGATTTCCTTCATCAATTTAAACTGTCTGGTTTTCAGTTTCATTGATTGGCCTCTGCTCTTGCATTAGAGGCAGAGTAATTAGAAGTGCCTAATTTACTTTCTCTCTACCATATGTTATTTTGTACACCTCTATTCTGTCTCTTATTAATCATCTCTTCTCTAAGCTGAACCATTCCAGTCTTTTCAGTTTCACATTGTTGCAGGATACAGTAAAATCAATGTAAGGACAGA
This sequence comes from Rhea americana, assembly GCF_003343005.1. Classification (NCBI taxonomy): domain Eukaryota; kingdom Metazoa; phylum Chordata; class Aves; order Rheiformes; family Rheidae; genus Rhea; species Rhea americana. The sequence continues at coordinate 2,156,872 of NW_028186745.1, forward strand.
GTGGTTCCAGATGGTCACATTGAAAGTTGTGTGTCAACCTTGTATCAAAATTAACATAATTTATGACTGGAGAGATACTCTACATGAGTAGTTCATGCAATTATTGTTATGTAGACAATGGCAGTGTCTCCATTTTATCTGCAAAGAACAAGTCTTGAAATGTGCACTAATGCTCATTTAATTAAGTTATCTGCAGTTTCATGTTACCCAGTAAGTTTAAATGTCTATTTTCTAACTAATATAAAAATTAGCTCAATTGACTCTTTCAATAATAGGATGCTATTGTGTATGATGTTATTGATAATTTGATTTATTCAATGCTTACTCTGTATCTAAGCAACTGTGCCTGAAGTAAGTTATTTTGATTTACAGAAGAGTGAGAAAGAGGCTTGGTATGTGTTCAGTTTATTAAAGTTTGTCCTGTTTCAAAAAAAAGAGGGGGGGCGTAGATGTGTTTATCCATTTCCTAGAATCTTCTTGATAATCATATAAAAGGTGTCCTTTTATATATGATTCTACAATTAGGAGGTGGATTAGCATTCTTTACATGTTAAAATGATATCTTTTCATAACCATCTCAAAACTAGGGTTCAGTAAACAAGGAAAACGATCTTTTACCCATCTAGCTCTCAACTTAGCAGGTCGTACTGTTTGCTTTTCACTGGCAACCTGAAAGGTAAAGCTTTTTCCTTATAGAAAGAAATAAATACAAGTACAATCTTTTACCTATGACAGAACATTACTATTTTTCTTTCCAAAAGTGTATTGCATATTTAAAAGTTAAAATCATTAACAGAAAATATATTTGTTGAATAAGTACAATAAGTGTGAGAGAAAGGAACAAGAAGTACGAGAAATAACTTTCTCGAAACTAGTGAGAAGTCAAGCTCAAGTAATAGTCTGTGTTCAAGTTAAACACTGTCTCTTCCCTATTTTTATTGAAAAGGAACGCTGAAACATTAATGACACCCTAGACTACAGCGTTATCCTTGTACTTAAAAGGAAAAAGACATCTTCAGTCATATGTAGACATATTTTGGGTGTCCTGAGCTCTTTGTGACAGCTTTTACTAACAGGAATGCAAAGACAACATTATCAGTGTAGTAAGATTATAGTTTTTCTTTAAATTATGTTTCTGGGAGCATCATAGTGAACGTAAATGTTGTTTCTTTTTTAACCAGTTTGTATGAAACATTGTATTAAGTCTTAAGTACGAAAAATTGTTCTATTTTAGTGGCATATATTCAGTTATATCCTCAGGAGTTAAAAAGTATAACGGGAAATAGTGCTGGATATAAAAATGCAGACTCCAAGGTGGTCTGTAGTATTGCAGACCTTCGTTTTCCCAAGTATCAAAAAGCATTTCTAGGAGTGCTTTTTYGAGAATGCATTTGTGGAGATGTTTGTCCCTGTTGCCTTCACCTAATTTTAGGCAGAGCGTTGCTCTACATTTACAAATGTAAGGAAATATTTATGTGCATTTCTTCACATGCAGCTCAGTTAAAACTTCAAAAAAAAGAGAGCCAAAAGACCTATCCCACCTCTTTTTCCATTCGTAGTTGCTTGGTCTGAGATAGTGAGGTGCGTGTGTGGGGGGGGTCTGTTTGTTTTCATGTGTTTGTTTGATTCATTGATTGGTTCTTGAGAAGTAGGAGAGGATGCATCTCCTGGAAATGGGCTGGTAAATTAGGAAGTTTGTATTTTTACTTGGAGCCTCCTTGTACATTTATATTCTCCTTGTACATTTATACCTGAATAGCATTACATTTTAAGTCTGGTTCCTCTGTAATACTTTCTTGAAATTTAGGGAAGTGGTTTGGCCAGAAATACATAGCCAATGGGTTTGGGATGGGGAATTGCTGAACACAAAGTAAAGCAAGAAGCTGAACTAAATACTGAGGAGAATGAAAAGGAGAGGGTGCTGTGGTAAAGCCACAGGACACTTGGTAGGTTCATTCTCTTGGGGAAAGGTTTGAGGAATAAAGATATCTATGAAAATTAGCTTGAAAAACGATGTCGAAGGAATGGAGGAAATTGCTATGTTGACGGAAAGCACAGACCTATCTCCAGAACATGGTATTGTAAAGCAATGACCTGTGTAATGGTACTTTGCTCATTCTCTTTGGTGAAACACTGGATCAGTACAATACCAGTCAGSCAGGCTGGTCATCTAAATGTTGAATTTCAAAACGTTGAAGGAGTAAGGGAGTTCAGTAGTACTAAAATTGAACTGCAGAATCATAGAACTGTAGCTTGATATTGATTTCATAGCTTAATTAAACAGTAAGGAACATAATCCATTGCAGACATTTTCCTTCTAAAATAAAAGGAGAAATCAGGAAAAGGACTACAATTATGAGTCCATATTAATTCTTCAGTCTTTTTCTAGGACAACTGTATACTAACAATAAAGGCATAATATGTAATTTTAGTGACATAAATACCTCACTAGATTTATCATAGTTGTTTCTTATATTACAGAGAGCATCAGTGCAGGAAAAAGAAATGAACTTAATAACTATCCTAATTTATTTCTTTTTACTGGACCAAAAATAAGTGGTAGAAAATAATGAAATAGATAAACTAGCAGTATTCGTTTCCATCTATAATATTGACAGAAACTGCAAACAGAAAACAAAATTAAATACACAATTAAGGCACTCATCCAGTAATAACTTAACAAGGAAAACTATTCGGAGCTCATAAACTACAGAGGTTCAGAAGAAAAAATCCAACATTTCTAGGTAATTCATCATCTAAGAAGTAAAACAACATCTCTCTTATACTTTTTTTTTCCTCTGTCATGAATTCAAATCCAAATCAGCTTAGAAGTGACTGCAATAATTTCTTTCTTAATGCTAATTATCAGTTTGTAGTATCGAATTTGTGGAAGTTTGTGGGAGAGGGATGTATCTCAGGTGCGGTTCCAGGAATCTTTGAATGATAAACCTGGCGCTTAGTAGTGCTCTCAGTTAAATGCAGGGTGAGAGGAGTAGGGAGACTGGTCTAACCTCGGTAGCAATCACTGTGCTGAGACAGTTTTGGGCACACTGAATATTCATGTTTCTCAGCGCTGACTTCTTTATACTCATCTTTTATCTGTCTTTTAGACTGTTAATTCTGCAATCCAGAACCATTTTTCATCCATTTGCAAAAGCATAGCACAGTAAGTCCTGAGCCAGAACTTAAATATGAATAATAAATGTAGATCTGCTACAGTAAAGCATGCTTCTTTAAAAATAAAGGGGGACACAGCAAAGAAAATCAGTTGGTTTAGTGCAGCATATCAATGACTTTTAATAGTGTTACAAAGACAAGTTGAAAAATTTGAATTTCTTGTGTATCTGTTCTTCTTGAAATTAAAGCAAGCACTATTTTTTCATTTTTTATTGTGTCCTCTTGACTAGATATCCATAGGAAATGCAGTGAAATCAGTGTTGTAGTGATGATATCAACATTGTCCATGGAGATAACTATGCAAAAAGATACAATTATTAAACATATATTAGCAATTAAGTCTGTAATAGAATTTTGCCTGTGACCTAAAAACATCTGATCTAGTGACAAAATATTCTGTTCTTCATGTCATTCCTTGGAAACACTATAGCATCTATCGTGAAGTTATTTTATTATCTGATATAATAAACTTCAAAACTATTTATGAAATTGTTTTGCGGGGGGCAGTTGTGAAACTTAGGAAAAGCAAAGGCTGTTAGCTCTTCTTCAGATAGATTATCCGTTTTGGTGGAGGATTTTCTGTGTTTTTAAACAAAACAACCTCCTTACCAGTAGTCAGATTTGAACTAGTCCTGAGCTTTGGAGTCAGTTTCTCAGTCCTTTTTAAGTAATCACCAGTGTGTGCAACCCCCATGCACACAGCCAGCTCCAATCCCCCTTTTTGAATTACGATAATACTCATTTCAGGTGAATATTCCTGTAAGGAAGATTCAACTTTCAGGAGGAGCCTAGGTGGCAGTGTCTGTATTCTAAATGTAAATCAGTAGTATGCAGTCAGTTTGCTTGTATGGAGAACTAAATGGTGAAGAAATTAATCCAATTATAGGCCAAGAAATTAACAAGGAACTTGTTTCAAATTCCCTGTAAAAAAATCATTAATTAGAGAATGAAGGAAAAAAGAAAAACAAAAACACCTTTCACTACTGATGTAATAGTACTGTAATTATACTGATGCAGTATTACTGATGTAATATAGCAGTTAGCTGCTATAGGTAATAAATGACAAATAGATCAAATAAGCTGTGTCACTCCCATATTAAGTCTATGTTTAAGGCTACAACTTAATGGCAAAAAGAAATACACAAATTATCTGCAACAGCTTAGCTGGATCTAAACTACAGCTGTTCTATCACAAACACTAAACAAAATTGCTATTAGTGTGTAGCAAAACAAAGTTTTGCTTGGTTTTATCAGTCTAAAGTCRTTTTTTTTTTATACTAACGTTTTACAAGTATTAGAAAATGGGGATAGCTTTTGAAAAGACTGTCTTACTAAAGTGTAAAATAGATCAAATTCCAACAGTCTGTCTCCACATTTCTTTGCATTTGGAGGAGCCCTGACATAAGATAAGAATTTTATGACCTGTAGTTCAACACATGATATATGAACATTTGAACTTTGTCAAGCGTGAATTATTGAACACCATTTCAGATACCCGGAGCCAAGCCTGAATCATAGAATCGGTAAGGTTGGAARGGAYCTCTGGAGATCATCTAGTCCAACCTCCCTGCTCAGCAGGGTCACCTAGAGCATGTTAGACAGGGTTGCATTCAGGCGGGCCTTGAAGATCTCCAGAGAAGGAGACTCCACAACCTCTCTGGGCAACCTGGTCCAGTGCTCTGTCACTCTCCCAGGGAAGAAATTCCCCCTCACGGTCAGGTGGAAATTCCTATGCTTCAATTTCTGCCCATTGCCTCTTGTCCTGTCACATGGGACAACTGCAAAGAGTTTGTCCCCATCCCCTTGACACCCTCCCTTCAGGTACTTGTACACACTGATAAGATCCCCCTCAGTCTTCTCTTCCCCAGGCTACACAGGCCCAGCTCTAGCAGCTGTTCCTCATAGGCCAGGTGCTCCAGCCCTCTGATCATCTTTGTAGCCCTACGCTGGACTCTCCCCAGGAGCTCCATGTCTCTCTTGTCCTGGGGAGCCCAGAACTGGACACAGTACTCCAGATGAGGCCTCCCCAGGGCTGAGTAGAGGGGCAGGATCACCTCCATCAACCTGCTGGCAACACTCTTCCTAATGCACCCCTGGAGACCATGGGCCTTCTTGGCCACAAGGGCACATTGCTGGATCATGGTCAACTTGTCATCCACCAGCACTCCCAGGTCCTTCTCTGCAGAGCTGCTCTCCAGAAGGTCAGCCCCCAGCTTGTACTGGTGCCTAGGGTTATTCCTCCCTAGRTKCAGGACTCTGCACTTGCCCTTGTTGAACCTCAGGASGTTCCTCTTCGCCCARCTCTCYRGCTTGTCCAGGTCTCTCTGAATGSCAGCACAGCCCTCAGGTGTGTCAGCCACTCCTCCCAGCTTGGTATCMTCAGCAAACTTGCTGAGGCGGCACTCTGTCCCCTCATCCAGGTCACTGATGAAGAAGCTGAACAGGATGGGACCAGTACTGAGCCCTGGGGGACGCCACTAGCCACAGGCCTCCAACTAGACTCCGTGCCACTGATGATGACCCTCTGAGCTCTGCCTTTCAGCCAGTTCTCAATCCACCTCACTGTCTACTTGTCTAACCCACACTTCCTGAGCTTCTCTAGGAGGATGTTATGGGAGACAGTATCAAAGCCTTGCTGAAGTCAAGGTACACAACGTCCACTGCTCTCCCCTCATCCACCCAGCCAGTCATTCCATCATAGAAGGCTATCAGATTGGTTAAGCAGGATTTCCCCTTGGTGAATCCATGCTGGCTACTCCTGATCACCTTCTTCTCCTCCATATGTCTGGAGATGACATCCAGAAAGAGCTGTTCCATCACCTTTGCAGGGATGGRGGTGAGGCTGACTGGCCTATAGTTGCCTGGGTCCTCCTTCTTGTCCTTCTTGAAGACTGGAGTGACATTGGCTTTCTTCMAGTCCTCAGGCACCTCTCCAGTTCTCCAGGACTTTTCAAAGATGATGGAGAGTGGCCTGGCAACAACATCCGCCAGCTCCCTCAGTACCCATGGGTGCATCCCATCTGGGCCCATGAATTTGTGGATGTCTARCCTGCCCAGGAGKTCTCTAATCCTTTCCTCCTCAACCAAGGGAAAGTCTTCCCTTCTACAGACTTTCTCCCTCACATCCAGGCTGCAGGATTCCTGAGGGCTGCCCTTAGCAGTGAAGTCTGAAGCAAAGAAGGCATTCAGTAATTCTGCCTTCTCTGTATCCCTTGTCACCAGGGCCCCCACCTCACCCAGTAGCAGGCCCACATTTTCCCTAGTTCTCCTCTTGTTGCTGATGTATTTGAAGAAGCCCTTCCTGTTGTCCTTGACGTCCCTCGCAAGACTCAATTCCAGCTGGGCCTTAGCCTTCGTCATCACATTGCATTCCTGTAATTCTCCCAAGCAGCCTGTCCCCTCTTCCACATTCTGTGTACTTTCTTCTTCTGTCTGAATTTGGCCAAGAGCTCCTTGCTCACCCATGYAGKTCTCCTGTCCCCTTTGCTGCACTTCTTCCTCATAGGGACGTACTACTCTTGAGCCTGGAGGAAGTGATGTTTGAATACTAGCCAGCTCTCCTGGACCCCCTTCCTTCTAGGGCTTTAACCCATGAGATTCCTCSCACAAGGTCTCTGAAAAGCCCAAAGTCTGCTCTCCTGAAGTCCAGGGTTGCAATACTGCCTGTTGCCTTGCTTCTTTCCTGCAGGATCCTGAACTCCACCATCTTGTGGTCACTGCAGCCAAGGCTGCCCCAACCTTCACATCTCTAACCAGTCCCTCTCTGTTGGTAAGGACAAGATCCAGCAGGACACCCTTCCTCGTAGGCTCCTCCACCATTTGTGACAAGAAGTTATCATCAGTGCATTGCAGGAGCCTCCTGGACTGCTCGTGCCTTGCTGTGTAGTCCCTCCAGCAGATATCAGGGTGGCTGAAGTCCCTCATGAGAACCAGGGCCTGTGATCATGAGGCTACCTCCAGCTGTCTGTAGAAGGTCTCATCAACTTTCTCTTCCTGGTCAGGTGGSCTGTAGTAGACACCCACAACAGTGTCCCCCATGTTGGCCTGCCCTTTGATCTTCACCCRTAAGCTCTCAATTGCCTCCTCCTCCTCCTCCTCCCCCAGGCAGAGCTCAATGCATTCCGGTTGCTCTCTCACATAGAGAGCAACTCCACCACCTCGCCTTCCTGGCCTGTCTTTCCTAAAAAGCACAGAGCCATCCATGGCAGCATTCCAGTCATGGGAGCTATCCCAMCATGTCTCTGTGACTGCAATGAGATCATGGCCCTGCGATCGCACACAGATCTCCAGCTCCTCCTGTTTGTYCCCCATGCTGCATGCATTGGTGTACAGGCATTTCAAAGAGGTGGTCATGCCTGCAGGTTTTCCAGGAAGGCTGTACGGGGGTCCCTCATAGCCATGTCCCAAACACACATCCCCAGCTGCACGCACCTGTTGGAGGCCCCCCAACCCAACTTGTGTTTTGTTGACTATCCTCTCTCTATAACATCCCCTTTCCCCCTTCATATGTAGTTTAAAGCCCTCTTTACCAGGCTGGCCAACCTGTTGGCAAAGGCAAATGTGCCCTGCTTGGTCAGGTGAATCCCATTTCTCCCCACCAGTTGCTGATCTTCAAACCGTGTTCCATGGTCCTAGAATCCAAAACCCTGTTGCCAACACCAGTGGCATAGCAGTTGTTGATTTGCAAAATTTTCCTACTCCTCCTCCCATGCCTCCCCCTAATTGGCAGGAGCAATGAGGAGACCACCTGGGCTCCCAGACCCTTGACCACCATTCCCAAGGCCTTGATTGTTTCCAGTTTGCTCTCTGTATCGTTAGCACCCACATGAAAGAGCAGCAGAGGGTAGTAGTCTGATGAGCGTACAAGCCTTGGTAGCCTTTCAGACATATCTCRTATCGTCGCCTGTGGCAGGCAGCAAACCTCTCCAGAGGAGGGGTCAGGTCGGCAGATAGGCACCTCTGTCCCCYTCAGYRTGGAATCACCCGCTACAACCACTCGTYGCCTCTTCCGAGTGGTCAYGCAAGGCACACACTCAGACAGCCCAGTTGCTTCCCTTGAGGCCAAGTCYGGGTTCTCCTCGTCCTGGAGTGCACTAAACCTGTTCTTCAACTGTTACTCCAGATCTACAGGAGGATTAGGGACCTTTCTTCTTTTTGTTGTAGAAGCAACTGCCTTCCAGCCTTCTTCAACAGTGCTGTGCTGTACTATTTCACTCTTCACAGAGTCCTCCAGCAACTCCCCTGCTGCAGGGGATTGGGACTCCGGGAGCAGTACGGTCTCTGAGAACACCCTGTCTATTTCCTGCTCATTTTCTCGCATGCCTTGCAGTCTGCTGACTTCCTCCCACAACTCTTTGACTTGACGACACAAATCGTCAACAACAGCACACCTCTTGTAGGCGGGTGGACCATCAGTCCAGGCCTTCTGGAGAGGCTCCAAGAACTCCCTGCAGCCTGAGACCTGTAGGGCAGCATCTGCTGCAAGCGGCTCTGTCTGGGTTGAAGCTTCCAACACAACTGATGTAGCAATTCCCACAGCTACTGGCAAATATGCTTTGTGGCGAGTTATAACCATGTTGAAGAATATGTTGTGGTGGCTAGTAGGAGTTGATGCACTGTTGTGAACAGTATGCACAGGCAATTACAATAAAGACCACTTTGATCAGGCCGCTTTGGTACTTGTAGTGTTAAGCGTGATGGCCACCTTTATTAGGAAAGAGTTTTAGGTGTTCCACATATGTTCTTTCTAAGACATTCCATTTATATTGTAAGGTAGAAATTGGAATTTAACAAAGGTAAGGTAGAACTATATCCAACAAATAATCAGTGAAGAGGGATGTGTGGGAGTTTGGGACACGAGGGAGTATGAAAAAGGAATGTGTAGGGAGAGCCAAAGTAAGAGCTTGAAGGAGGTGTGGGGAGGCGTCTGTGTACAAGGAGTGAGAGACAGAGCAGGGAAGGGAACTGTTGTCAGAAAGTGCTGAGGAGGAGGGAAGAGCCTTTTGCAGTGTCTTGGTGCAGGGACAGGGTGCGGGCTAACAGCTGGTCAGCATGTGTAGGAGGAAGCCGCTGTGCTTGCTGCCGCCTGCTAGGAGAAGCTGGGTGCCAGCTGGCTGYGGGGAGCTATTCAGAGAGAAAGACAAGTGGCAGGGCAAGATGCTGGCGAAGGAACTTCTCAGGGCTTGTTGTGAATTAGGTGAATATCTAAATATGTCTAAATGTCTAAAAATGACCACTCATCATGACCATGGTTGTCAGAACAAGACTGTTTCTGCATGTCGCAGCTTGTGAGCAGGAGGGGTGGATTTGTGAAATGAATCTTCAGCACACTTTCAAATGCAACTGATTCATCTTGGAGAGAAAAGAGGTAGTGAGGGAGCTTCAGATCAGCACCCACCTTCTGTTCTCTTGTTTCAGGGGCTATGTGTGTTTGCCAAAATACAGAGAAATGTTGCAAAGGGTAATTAACTAAACAAGCAAGATCCTTAATTGCTGGAGGGCTTCTATGCTTTTGTTAACATATTTTAAAAAATGATTTGTTCCATCATGCTGCTCCTGTGATTGGAGAAATGCTGTTYCCTACTTTTCAGAAGAAATAAGGATGGATACTCCAGTTGTGTGATAAAACAGTGTTGACATTCCTGTGGGACTGAAGCTAACTAACAGTGCTCTCAGTGATGGAACCTGACTGCTGTCCTGCTGCTCTGTTGTCAAGTCTCCTGTCTATGTGGGCAAAGGCCATGCTGACTTTTGCTTTGCAAAGGCTCACAGTGAAGTATGCATCAGCTGTAGATCTACTGGCAACCTGAAAGCCACAAGCTTGTGCTTGTAGGTCTCACTATACTTTACATGCAGCTGTGAAGGTGAAAGCAAAATGCTGTTGGAGTGTGGCCATTTCTGCGGCAATGCTGATTTGGTTYATGTGTGCCTACGTTATGGTATACTTCAATGTTTATAAAACCTTGTTTATAAATTCCTCCAGCAACTCCTTTATAAGCTTCATCTCTCAGAAAACCAATTCACTGATGTAATGCTCCTAACAATAACAAGATATGGATTGGTGACAGATGGAGACTTTCATACTTGGCATATGGTGCGTTGTAAGTCTGCTCCYATCCTTTTGAGGTTGAAGAGTGTTTCTATATAATTCAATGAGCTTTGGATCTGGCCCTAGAAGAGAATGAGTAAAATTTTAAAGACAGCTTGGTGTAAAGAACAAGTTTTGATCATTTTAAATCTGGTTTTTTTTTTGGTTCTGTGGAAGCCTGTGATTGTTGGTTACATATTTTAACTAGTTTGGAAAGACATGCAAACTGGATCATACCAATTAGAAGAAATTCAGAGTTGGGGGGGAAGTGTCTGCTTTATGTGTAAATCTTTAGCTTTAATAAGTAACTGATGTTAAGAGTTTGAAGCTATCTGACTTTGGAGAAGAGAGGCATAACAAAGCTGAAAAAGTTGGAGCCACTGGAAAATATATCAATTATAGCAAACACCTCTTTGCCTCTAAATATATTTAAAATGCCCATTTGGCTTCATCTTAATTTTCCTCAGAGAATAAAACCTAGCAGAGTTGTCTTTGAAGAGTCTAGAAATACTCTTATCCAATTAATGCCTTATTTTTTTTATTCTACTAAGAAGTATTCTTCCGTTTCACAGCAGAGCCTACATTTGCACAAATGAAAAATATGTTTAAAATCTTGACACTGTCAGAAGACTGTCAAGAAAAAAAGTTTAGAGGTTTTCTTGGTCTAAAACTTTCTTAGAATTCCAATGTGATTCTTAACTACAGCCTGCATCAAGCATATTAGATTCATCATAAGCAGCTGACGCTAAAAATGTGTTATTGACAAAGAAGACTGTATGAGATGTAATGGATTATCTAGTTCATAATTTACTGTAAGTGGAAGATGGCTCTCTCATAAAAAAACAACAACAAAAAAAAATAGACTCCTAGTGAATGTAGATTTGGAATATTGAGAAACCCCCCCTTTTTTTCTTTTTAAATTATGTTACTACTTAAAGTTGGTGCCAGACCTACTGAATTACCTCTCTAGTGTTAGCATTCTGGCAGGCATCTCTGCAGGAATTATCATAGTCTATGGACGTGACTGATACCATTGAAACAATCACAGATGTCATAATTTACAGTAAATAGAAATGGAAGCTTATCTTTTGAAATTGGATATTGATTCAGAATATCCTAAACTTGGGGGTTTGAAAACAACTCGAGTTTATTTTTTCAGTTTCTAACCCATATAAGTCACTTCAGAGGGCTGTTTCAGGCCGAAYATTTGAATTTGATCTACTAATACTGTATGTTGACAGCTTTTGTGCTACTATGTGGATACACGTTCTAATATTTTAGGTATTGTTTATAAACTTTTTAAAAAACTGGCTAGAGTAACATCCTGTTCTTTCAATTCACTTGGATTAGGTGCGTAATCACCCTGACTAGTGAAGTTTTAAGTTTTCTATTAAGACCACCTTCCATCTCATCTGCTTGTTTTACTTTCCGTATAKAAATATTTTTCATCCTATGTCTTTTATCATCTCTTTTCCTGTCACCTTGTGCTTTTCCTTCTCCCCACAAAATCACAATTTCTTTTCTCATAGACATTTTCTTCCCACAGTTCCCCCTGCTTTCTCACTTCTGAGGCAGCAGTTTAGCAAATACTYACTGCCAATTTGCAGGGCTCCGGTGGAGTAATTGTGGGTCTACAAGGGAATCCAGGCAAATGAGATACCCTGGAAGCATCTTCCTTAACCTTGGGTATGAAGAGCAAAGCAAGGAGGATCAAGCTGATCCAGAAATGGGAATTAAAGCCAGTGCTCAGTGGTCAAGTGAATCAGCGCTGCTCTGAGTGGCACACTTCTCCAGCATGGAGGCACTTGCTTCCAGCTCTGGTTCATRAGTAGCCTGGAGGAAACTGTGCTACTGCTGGGAGGAAAATCCTTGGATCAGCTGCCTTGTCCTTCTCGGACAGGCCTCATGTGAGTGCTGCCAAGAAGGTCATTCCAACTTGGTATACTTCCAGTGACTACTTCATCCAGACCAAATGCTTGCAGAACTCCAAAAGTGGGTCTGAAAAGCTTAGGAATGTGGTGGCCTGACCTCACATCTCTGTGCTGCTGTTTAACTGGGCAGTTAGCCACCAGTGCTGATGGGGTTTTGTGCAGCTTTGGAGAGTAGGACTGAAATGGCCGGCCAGGATTTTAGCTGACAATAAGTGAAATTGGGCAAGACAAATGGGACAGAGCTTAACTGGAAACTCTACAAATGAGTTAGGACTTTTAGCTCCATTGTATAACAGGTTCCTTTTTGTAAGTGGTCTCTGGCGACAGATGAGGATGCTGCCTGTTGRCATCTGTCCACCAGCACAGATTGGTGCCAGTGCTCCTTTACTAGCACAGAAACAATATGCTCTGYGTAGCGGGGTTTCTGAGGGCTAGTATCCTAAAATCCAAATCTTAAACCTTCTCCTAGTGTGTAGCTAGATTTGTAACCCTAGTGGTTGACTGTTGATACAGACTGTTTACTCAAGGACAGAACAAGCCATTACTGGATGGAGCAAAGCCTTTTCAGGATGCTTCCCATACTGCCTGTTYCTGAGGGGCTTTTGCAAATGCTTTTTGTTAAGAGAGCAAGGAAGTGTTTTACACCCAGGCTTACACTCCAAATGCTTGGCATTTTTATGACAAGATCATAATTGCTGTTCAATCCCCTTCTATTCACAAATGCTAGTATTAGGAATGTAAATCCAGTGCACTGTACTCTTGGGGAAAACAAATTTCCTTGAGATGATTACTAAYGATGAAAAACATGAATTTCCTTACCTTTTGTGGACAGAGATTTTTAAGTTTTTTTCCTCCTGTATTCCTTGAGTTCTTGATGTGGGATTTAGGGAAATCTTAAAGATTGCAATTTACAAATCAGTGTTTGCTGGCATGCATTATTTTTCATTTAATGTAGTATCATATAGCTTTTCTGTTTTTTCTTTCTTTTTATAGAAAATATATAAAAATAATATAAATTCATTTTTATAAAATAATGCAAATTTCCTTTTATATATAAAAGAAAAAAAGCCTCGCCTTGCTAGAAAACTCTGTGTTGTATCTTGTTCTGGATATCCTGTGTTGAATGAGAACTGCATAACTGCAATGAGAATTGTATTATCAATATGTACATTGATTGGTTAATTTAATGCTGATTATGAAAGACTCAGCTGAACAGACCTAGCAAGAAGCTAACAGAACAAAATATGTACAAATCAAACCTCATAAAATCCCTCATATTGTACTGTAGTAGTGATTTCTTGGAAGTAGCTAGCTCTCTAAATTAATTGTTTTGCTTCTTTGTTTAGATAAAACTTAMATGACAATATATTACAGCTACCTTGACCAGGATCTGTTTGTCTTTACACCTCTCGCTCAAAACATGTAAAGAAATTGTAGAAATAGTGTAATGAAAGATTTCACGTTCTTGTAAAGCACTGTGAATCTAGAAATTCTTTTAAAAGTGGTTATTCTCCAAGATGCCTCAAAAGTAAAGCTGTGGATCTAAATKAGTAACTCTCATTTAGGCTTGTCCCTTACAATTGTATGCTGTAGCATTCCCACAGTACCCTTGAATTATACAGATTCCAAAATATCTCAGAAGTAAAATTGTCTGGTTACCTGTAATAGATGAGTAGAAATGCACGATCTCTCTCTGGTTCATAAAACCGACTGGTTGGAGGAATCATTCCTCTATACCTGTAACTCACTCTGTCAGTGGAGAATCTAACATTTGTATTGGTTTTACTTGAGCTGAAATGAAATTACTTCTTTGACAAGTTTGGTCTACTCAACAGCTGAAATCAACTTACTTTCTTTTTCCAACTCTTTTTAAATTAGCTAAAGATAAAAAAAATCCATAAGCTTTCGGATATGTGCAGCTAGGGGAATTAATTAGGTGTTGCGATTCTGAAGGCTGATACAGGCTTGAATATTAGTAATGCAAATTTCAAAAATTATATACAGATGGAGTAGGAAAAACTATATGCAGAATTTCTAATGAGATTGAGGGGAGAATGCAGCAAAGACRCACTGTAATCTTGGCCTGCGTATAATGCTGGGAAACAGATTACTGTGATTTCTAGTTTAGTCTTTTCCTGGCTTATTGTATGCCTTTGGGGAAGCCACTTAACATGTGCACTTACTTTCTGTATAGCAGAGATAATACTGAGTTACCTATCTCTGGAGAATGTTGGTATAATAAGTTAGCATGTCCACAGAATTGTGCATATATTAACTTCTGGGTATGTTTCTTTTTTCTTTTTTCTCCACTAATTGCAGTGACTTCCTGGACAATCTCCACATTGCTTGCAGGGACTTAGCATTGTGTAATAAACCAAGCTAGAATAATAATTTAATGAGGAGTTAAATTAAGCATAGGAAATTGTTACCTATGTTTACTATACTCTATTAGCCAAAGCTAAAAAAATATTTTGTGTTCATTCACCAAGGAAAAAATGGCTAAAGTGTTTTAAAATCATGTTTTGTACTTTTCAGTTATTTTTTTAATTTAATCAGCCATTAAAAACATTTACTTATGTGAGTGTAGTGCAGGAATCAAAAAAAAAAGATTATTAAAGATTATTTCTGAAATTTTAAAGTAAAATTACTTCATGTTGTGTTTTCATTTGTTTTGTTACATGTTCAACCAGTTACTGGTTAACATTTTCAGCTATTTATTACC
>NW_028186745.1:2171815-2210931 GCF_003343005.1 Rhea americana
TTTTTTTGGTAACTGATTCATATATTGTGATGTCTTTGAGGTTCTCTAATGATGTGTAGTAATACTGTGTCCATTTATCAGTCACCTGCTGTATTTTGTTAGAGATCTTGACCAAGTCAGCTTCTGTGCACAAGCATTAAAATATAACTAAAATAAACCTATTTATATAAGAAGCTTTTGATTATGCAAAATTGATGATGGAATTATGCCATTCTGTGATACTGCAAATGCCATCTTTGGGTGACATTGAAGATTGCAAGTCATTTCTGGTAAAATGAGTGCAGGTATTATAAACAATAATGCAAAAGATTTTAATGTGGCATAGCATATGTGTAATAATACAGCATAAATAATTGTTTTTCTCTTGGTCAACGCGTTAAGCTGAATAACTGAATAACTTGATTTGTTTCAGTCTTTGATATACAACTGTGTTCTGGCCTTCTCCAAAGATGTGGTACTGTTTTATAARTAATTGATTTAGTACTCTAATTTTTACTTTTAATTTCCCGTGGCTTTTGGAAATCTGATTGCAAGTTCTGTTCACGTAGGTGCTGGGCAGCGTCTGTGTTTCGTTAGGCATCAGCCTTCCGTCTGCTTCATAAAATAATGCATAAGGAAGAGTTCTGATGCTGGAAGTGAGCTCTGCTCAGATACTCCTGCAAGATTACACAGAATCAGGTTGATACCTGTGCTTCTCCGCACGGCCTTCTGGAAGTTGACAAAAAAAAAATTGCAAATTTCCAGCATTTTCTTTGTTTTGATGATAATTACTTTTTAAACTAATAGACAGGTAAAAGGATGATCTTTAAAGAAGAAATGCTCATACTGCTTTCAAGCTTGACAAATAGTGTCCGTTTTGGAGAAGGACCAGACCTCCTTTTATTATTTCACTTGTGTTTTTTCACTTTCACTCTGGGTTTTTTGTTTGTTTTTTAGTGGGGAGGATGAGTAATTAGTTTTTAAGTTCAATTACTATACTCTTAATTTTTTAATTTATTTTGTTCTTTGTATTATTTTTTAGATTGCTCCCATAGCTCCTTAATAAGCAGTCAGGAAAAATATATTTCCTTACKAAGAAAAAGTTATGCTGCRAAACTTTTTTTTTTYYTTTKRWTTKRAAAAAAAAAAGTATTGATTACATTATTTACTTTGTCTGCTGTCACAAGAGCTAATTCAAGGACAATAGTCCACTCCTTACATACCGTAAGTGAATTATGGCTACAATGTGGAAAAAGTACAAATCTTATTCTTTCTATTGTCTAGAATAGTGTGTTAAAACATAAGGGCCCTTTGTTTGTTCTTTTGTAAATAAGAATGGAGTGTTTTTTTTGTTTTTTGTTTTTTTTTTTTTAATTAGAAAATAGTGCTGGATGATATGATGGAGCTTTAAGTCCACTGAGATGTAATATCAAAAACTTTTGTTAAAATACTTGAAAACATTAAGCACTGGGAGGACTTGCTGCTAATTTTAGTAGTCCAAACTTATTTTCTACATGACTGAATCCAGAGATTAAGTTTCAGTCTATTACTTTAAAATAAGATTGGGTCTGAAGAACATGTGGAGTTCTCAAGACAAGATTTCACCTTTATCAAGCTAAGCACCTCTGCAGTACACATTGTGACTTGAAGTAGAATAATTTGGGATGTGCAGAGTTTTCTGATGGGTTCTTTTTTTTATTATGTCCCCACAGAGAGAGAGGGAGCGATAGAGACAGAATGAAGCACATCACCTCTTGTATCTTTTTCGATCCTCCATTAAAAGGCATTTTTAAACTGCAGGATATAATTGTGCTTTCTACCATTTCCTTTATAATTTTGATTGCACTTTGAATTATTTTGCTCCAAATGCAGATATTGACAGTTTGACCTGAGTGTTCTCCTAGACTGTCATGATTTCTGCACGCTTTTATCCATATAAAAATTTAGATTGACTCTGTGAAGAAAAGAATAAAAATGCCATCTGCCATGGATAGGCATCCATGTGTGATGTTGGTTACTCAGTGTATATGAAGAGACTTTGTAGTTTACATATAARCAAAAATAGATGTATATATTTTTAAGTAATTTTTGTTCATAATGAGACCACAGGTAAGGAATGCTGTGATGTTATGCYATTGATTCACTGGAAAAAAAAAGTTGAGCTGGATTGTTGACARTTTTTCCTGTACTCGTATGCTCGTCCCAAGACTCATACCATGAAAATATCTTGACTTCTAGTTCCTTAMATTTCTTCTATGATATTTCTGTATTTCCAGTCCTCTGTTATTTGAGTGGACCTCYTGAGCTACCATTAGTTTCGGGCTGAACTGGCAGGTTTAATATCCTGTCTTTTCCCAGTTCTCGACTGCTGTGTTCAGACTGTAGAATGTGATTTAATATTGAAAAGTGATGAAGAGTAAAAAGGGCAGACATARTTCTTCTTTTACAGGCCTTAATATTTCACCATGGTGAATACAAGAACAGCAACTTTTGTGCTGAGGAAACTTTATTTTGTAAGGTAGAAGCTTAAATTCACCTCGGCCCTCATGGACAATGTGAGGCAAGTCAGTTTTGATAATGAAGCATCTACTTTCTTGTTAGACTAACTCTTAGATCTCTTAAAAATTAGAACTTTATGTTTATAGAGATAAAGATGAATTAGTCCTCTACTCTCAGTCCATGAACTGTTAGCATAGAAGAGTTTTTAGCTGGACTGGGAAGTCTGGAAATATTTTTCTAAAATGAGATCTTCTGTCTGCAATTTATGATGGTCTCTTAAAACTGAWGGTTGTCCCATTTTGTGGTGGTTTTATTTTAGTTTGTTTAGATGAATAATGTGAATCATTATTTGATTCTGAATATTTGCATTTGTTTAATTTATCCTGGACCAAACAGTTGAAAGATGCTCACTCCGAGTTTGGTGAGGAAAGATACTAAGTTCAAGTCTCAGGGTGTAATCATTTGCAAAATAACCTTGATAGAGTCTACCCATTCCATTTAATAGTCTTGAATTTTGGTTATTGTCATGCTAACAGAAGTCAGAAAAGGAGAAGCATGTTTTAGGCTATTTCCCTAGCAATGACCACAAGAGGTTGTTACAAGAGTTAAYGCTTTACAAGAGTGAGTAGACTTCCCCTCCTGTTACAACCCATGGAGAGGTGTCATGGTACCTGTGGGCTTTGCAGCAGTAGCGTATAACCCTTCCAGAGTTTTGCTCTCAAAAGGTGTGCTGCACTAAGTTCACAGCTATTTTATATGGTAGAAGCAGAATTAATCTAGTGCTGGAAAGATGACCAAGACATAGGAGGCATAGTTCCCCTGCTTCAGAAAGGAGGGAGGCTGACCTGGAAAGTGATAGGGCCTTGTACAGGCACATTGCTCTGACCTCAATGGTAGCATGAAGCAAAGCTTTGAAACAGATTTTGATGGAAAGAGAAATTAAAGTTAAGGAGATAAGTGGAAAATAATACGCAAAATGCATTTGCAAAAGGTAGCTTATATGAAACTAGTGTAATATCTTGAATTGGCTTAACTCACATACAGGCAAAGAAAATGTGGTAGAAGGTGAACACATGGAGCAATGAGGGACGTTTCAAATGGAAAGGGAGGCAGTGAAAGTGGGCATTTGTTTGTCAAAGTCGTGTGAGGTGGCTGAGCTGCTGAAGGGAACTGGGAAGCAGGCAACGCTGATACCTTGTTCTCAGTCCCTGGCCCCCTCCTGTTGTTTGCAGCTTTGCTCGGGAGGAGCAGCAGGTGCTGAACAGTTTACATGGTTACATGGAGCTCTTGGCCCCTTTGGTGATGAATTATGAATAGTGCAAAATAAAGAATTCTATGGATTGTGCTGGGAACCACTGAGAGTGGACAGAGGCCACGAGTGGCTGCTTGTGAGGATTGCTTGAGGCATGGGTCTTGCATGTTTTCCAGTAGCAGATATTCCATGCAGCTGAAGGTGTTAGCCTCTTCTCCCATCTACCAAACCCCCCCCCAAAGCCCTTCCAAAGCCTGTTTAAGAGCTATTTTGATTGTGCTACTAAGCGGTTTTCTTAGCCCCTCAGATCACAAGATTTTTCTTTTTTCTTTTTTTTTTTTCTCTAGGAGTTTATATACAGAAGAAAGAAAAAAATAAAACCCCAAACATAGAAGCAGAATGAAAGAGTAAATGAATACCTGCAGAACAGGGCTTTTATCTATGTAAGCAAGCAGCAAACAAATATCTTGGCACCTTATTTTATCTTTTTATTGAAGAGGTCAGTTTAGCAATTAAACTGAGCACAGTTAACAGTCTGGTCTTCCAAAGAAAAGAATCTTACTTTTACTTTAATTCAATTTGAAAATTTTATGATGATCTTTGAAGAAAAGATCTGTGGAAATTTGCCATGCAAATGGAAAATTAAAACAAGAATTAGCTGCACCTATATTTTAGTACCTGCTAATTTAAAAGCATGTTTCAGCTTCTTTGGGTTATATAAAAATTAACTCATCTTCACAAWGCCCCAGTGAGGTAAATATGATTAGCTTGATAAACAATAATATTAAATAAATAGTTTATCATTTTCTGTTGCTGTTCTCCATGCTGTTCACATGATTATTTTGCATGTTTGAAAATTATTGCCCTCATATGCAGCCCTTATTTCCCACAAAAATAATTATAAAACCCTAAAACAAATTTATTATTAATTATGCATGATATATTTTATTTAATCCTCTTTCTGCTTGACTGGAATGCCTTCATTGCTTCTGATACATTTGGTAAAGCATATGGATTTCTTAAAGTCTCAGTTGTATAAGAATAACTACTGAAACACAGTGAATTGCAGAGTTTGTAAAAAAACATTTTAAGAGCTCTCTAGTAAATAAAGGAAAGTCAAAGGATTACATTCTTCCCATTCATGAAGCTTCTTTCCATACCCCTGCCCATACTTTCCCAAGTGTTGATGATATTCTCTTGTTTTAAAATACAAATTTTAATGATAACTTGGTGAGTTTTCTATCCCTCCCTTTCATTCATCCCGGAGCTGGCTTTGTCAGTCTCTTGAGTAATTCTGGGTTTCTGGGGAAATATTTAGTCTGAAGTAAAGGATTCCTATTTCATGATCAGTGTGGTTTCTTTAGTGATTAACTTCATGAAAACCTTAATGTGTAAACTTGGCTAGAAAAAAAAAATACATCTTTTTCCAAAATATTCGAGTCTGAATGGTGTTTACTCAGTAAAGTAACATGAAGGAAGCCTACTGAAAAAAACCACTACATCGGATTTATTACAACATACAGTACCTATACAGATGTCTTTCAAGCTTAGAATAACTGACTAGATAAATCTGTAAGACAGTGTTCCATAGACCTGGTTAAAGGAAATCATCATAGTCCTGGACTCTGCTGTAAATTCAGGCTAAGTTTATATCCTTTTTCCTTCTAAAATGACTGTTTCTGAAATGTCTGACTTCTATTAAAATTACCTGAGCTTCTCAGGGGAGCTGGATATAAACACCACAGAACAACTTCTTGGCCCTTCTTTTTATTTCTCTGATGAAGTGATTTTATGGGTTGAATTCCTGGGTTGTATTATTATCTAAGCAGACATTTTTTTCCTCACTATATTTAGACTTTCATTTTGGGATAAGTTGTCATGCCATTATGGCTAAAATACAAGTCCTTGTCTTTGTGACTTTCTCCTAGTCACTTAAGCCCGTGATCTGAGTGACCTCCTTAAACGATATACTGTCAGGCAGTGTGGAAAAAGTCCATGATACTTAGCATTTCCCACTTTAACTGCAGTCTTCCTAACAACCTCCTCATGCCATCCTAYATTCCTTCAAAAGTGTCCTTACTACCAGGTACAGTGTAAGCACACACTGGCTTAAGGCTTTAGGAGYCTTTCCTGAATTTGTGAAGGACATCAAATGTAATTTTACTCTGTATTATTCTGACCTGAATAATTATCTCTGCTGTATTAAGAAACTGCTGATTTTATATTCTCAGTAGGAACCCAAAAAACAATATTCTTCGGTTTATTGATGTACTGCTTCTATGAAAAGTAGTTAAATTGGTTAAACAGTTTTAAGCAGCAGATAAGAAAAATCTGAACCTTGAGAAGAAAATGCATAGACAAGAATATTGGAACCACTGTTAGGATATTGAGAGATACAACAGTTCAGGATTAGAAAGACAATATTTAAGATGGAAAATAACTAGGAGTAAGCATAAGCTTTWWWWAAAAAAAAAACACAGAAGATAGGTATCTCTAGTCATCTCCATTAATAGACTGTTACAGCCAGTATTTTAACTGTCTTTAAGGGTAGGGACAGAACTGTTTGTTTCCTTAAGAAGGCTTGTTACAGATTGCTCATGAGGCTTGGAAGTTTTTAACAATGGATTTGCTATTAAAATGCGTAAAGTGTTGTCTCCTTTCACCATTACAGTGACTGTTGGGCAATACCTACCTTAGCACATAGTGCAGCCCAGCCAGAGCAGGATGGTTGGGCTGAGGGCTCAGCATCTGTGCTGTGCTCCAGCAGGTCAAGAGGGTTTTCTCTGGATTAGCTCTAGGCTGGACTGAGCACTCATTAGTGGCTGCAGAGCTTTAGGTGCACACTTGCCAGCTGCCCTCTCGTTTATCTTTGTCCAGCTGACTCTAGTTCACTTTCTCTGAGAATTTTCTGTGATGAGAAGCAAAGTGTGTCATGTGGGAAACCTCCTTCAACAGTGCACTACACTGACATTAATTGACAACTGTTGTCAAATGCTTAGTATATTTTCAGTCTTTGCTATTCTCCCCAAAAGCCATGAGACGATTTATAGATACCTTTTTATCATCCCACTGCTATGTCTGAGTGTAACCTTCTATCTTTGAAAATGCCATCACTGGAAGACTGACCTGGGTGGAGAATTGTGTGTGTRCATGGATGTCATCACAGAATGCAGGTCTTACTTTCTTAAGCCCTTTGTCWCAAGGGATACTTAGGCTGCCATTTTACATGTGATTTGTGTATTTTTTGAATCATAAACAGTAATCATCATGAAATAAAGAAGAGATATAGGTATACATGTTAAATATGCTTCTGATTCATATACTTAATCAAGTATAGGCCTGTTTACTGTAATATGGAGGGATCTTCCTTAAAGACCCTAACTTTGCATCTGTGGGCAGCAAAACACCACCACCAAGTACCACCAAAACATTAGAGCTATATGCAAGCACTTACAGAAGTTAGTGGGAAGGGGGATCTAAATGTTGTTGTAGATTCCACTGAGTAGTGAGATGATTTTTTTACAYGCTAAAAATACTTTTTTTAACCAAAGGTCTCTAACCGTAGTCATGTTTGGCCAAAATTTTACAAGAACTTTGGGAAGATGCTTAATGGGATTTGCAGATGTTGTTAACATATTACATGCCAAACTTTCACTTTGAAACCAAAGCTAATGCTCAGGCCCGTAAAGTATTCAGTGTCCGGAGAACTTTGTGATATGTAATGGAACCAGATTTTTATGCCTTGTTTTGCAAAAGTGTTTTTTAAGCACTTCATCCCATGTGTTTGCTGATCTCCTTAATATTAAAACAAAATTATCATTATATCCTTGATCTTGCTGCTGTGCCACTGTTGAATGCATCCCTATGCAATATTAAACGCATATGTATTATTATTCCTATGTGAAAATTTGAATAGGTAATTGGTCTTCTGCCCATACTAAATGGCATTATTTTTCAATATATCTTTATGGAAACTAATGAAGTAGTTTTAAGTTAGGAGACAGGATTCCTTGTCAGGGCACGAAGGGCATTCATGCAGACACACAAATGTGTGCAGAGAGTGACTAAAATAGCACCCAGCCTGAAGCTTGACCAAATCACATTTTAGCCATTCCGTCATGTGTTTATCATCTCATCTTCCCTCCTCTTTCTCTCTGGATCCTAGGGAAAGAAAGGTTCAAAATACCATAACGGGACTTTTGCCCGTGACGTCTTTTGAAAGCGGAAAGGTTGRGGCTGAGCCCTGGCAGCAGGGCAGCCGAGCTCCCGAGGCGCCCCTCGGCCCGGGCGCCCCGCAGCCGAGGGGAGGTGCGGCGAGCCTCGGCCGCGGGGCGCCCGTGACTCCCTCCAGCTGRGCCGCGGAGCCTCCGGAGCGAGCCGCGGCGGGCTTCACCCGCCCGTCCCTGCGGGGGCACAACGCGCGCAACTCGGACCCGCGGAGCTGAGGCRCAGCCGCAGCATCCTAATGCCAGCTCACGAAGGAAAAGATCTCTAAACCTTCCGGTCTTGATGGAAAAGAAAACATTTGGAGACTGCTAAATGCCGTTTGCAAGCACGAATGAACTTTTGAACTTCTCAGTAACTGTCTGAAGTAAAATATTTCCCTTGATACACATCTGCCTGATAATCTAAAGGGACTGACATTCTGAAGTCAATTAGTTACACCATCTACATTGTTAAATTTCCCCTTTTTTATATAGTGTTTTGGAGAAGAAATATCTAGCAGTGTGATAAGTGAAGAATTGATTTAAAGACTTAAACTGCTAAGAATAACAGAAAATATATTGGCTACCTTCCTTATATTGGTTTCTTGATATATCCTAGGAAGGTCATTAACTTTAGCTGTAAATTTATGTTCTCCATAATTGTGTTCCTGCTGATACAGTTTCTCTGTGCTGAATTATAGTGCTCCAGCTATGTTTTCCTTCTAACAGCAGCACATGTGTAAGGTTATGTGGAGGTGATTAGATCAAAAATTTGCATTTCAAACTGGAGGATTTTATATCCTTCACAAGGGTACTTTTTATGAACATTTTTTGATGAGATCATTTTAATTTGTGCATGTATATGGAACAAAAGAAGGAACTGATCATCTTCAGAGACTGCAAGATACCCAAACCCCCCCCCACACACACACACCAGCACTTCAGATAAAAGGAAAAATTCAGATATCTTCCAATAAAATAYGTGTTTTATCATCCTGTTTTATTCATGACTTTATATTCTACTTGATTGTATTCTTTAATTCCATATTTGGTGAACTGTTGGAAAAAAAATGGACAAAAAGAGTCTGCAATCAAGAGGAACCATATGTTACCTTCTTTATAGGTTAAACATGTAATTAATTTGTCATAACAGAAAATAGTGAAAATAATTATCTCATTGTCAATTTACTTCATTTACCTGGTAATGCCATGAAGAACACATATAGCTTTTAAATCAACTTTCTGCATACCCCTTTACAGGTTAAAGGACTGAAATGGAGTAGGGTCATATTAAACAGTGTTTAGACCCAATAAACTTTTAGTGAAATTGTCTTAAATGGAAAGTGGCAAGAGTTTCTATCTTGTCTTCCAGGAGCCTGTCTAACGTCGTGTCTCCAGTCATTTGTGTCCTCGTGTTTCACCTCGCTAAATAGCAAGTGATGCAGTTAAGCTTTCTCCATCCTTCTTACTGCTTATGCTTGTCTCCGTGCTTCCTTCTGGGTATCCTCCCCGRGGAGGATGGGTTCACTGCCCTGCTTTGGACAGTGCTGAGTGGTGGGATGAGCTTGTAAAGCATTGCCTCGCACAGCAACAAGTTCCTCCCTATTGTTTGATATGCGATAACTGCCATCTGCGGGCTCCTATAGGAAGGAAAATCTACTTAAGATAAACGATACATCGTGCAGGTAGTACAAGCTTCTCCTGTCTCTTACTTCATACTCTGAAGCATCTAATATGCAATGAATTTTGGGAGATGTGGCTTGAACTGGTTGCACCCAAAAACCTCTGGAAATCAGAAGAATCTCAGCACCTTCTTGGCATGGTTGTATATAAGGTATTTGGATATAACAACATAGTGAAAATGGCAATTTTTGATTTTGACTCTAACAGGATCAGGAACAGACCACAGACAAATGCTTTTTACAGTGTTGTATTATTTCTTGAATAAGTTTTTACAAAAGGGTTTTTTTCTTCAGAAGTAGTTATATAGGATGTAAATTGTTTTCAAAACAGTAGAGTTCTGAAACATTCATAAGCATTGATAACAGGAGATGCTATCTGAGAACATAGTTATATTCTCTGAAACGGTGCAGGAGTGGAGAGATATGGCAAGTTAACTGTAAATTCACTTGGAGGAATAAGAGGGCATTGTGCAACTTGAAATAATAGCTGCATACATTATAGCAAAAAACATTGGTACCACTAATGTCTGTATATTGATTTGCACTCAGCGAGCCTTTAGCTTCATGGATCTCAAGAAAAAAAAAAGCGTGTGTGAGAGAAATTATACTCATCTGAGGCCCTGTAAATTTAGTGTACTGAATTTCACGAGGTGTTTAGTCCTCTGGCTATGATTCAATGAAGTGTTTTAATAACTTAGTGTTGATTTCAGCAGGAACATTAGTAAACTTTTAGTAGCCTTATTGCTGAACTGGAGGGAGAGGCTCTGAAGGGGCGTAATGTATTGGAGGATTGAATCCCACAAGCACTTTATATTAATAAAAATAGTTGCTGAGCTTGATAGAAGTATGTGTAATTTAACTTTGGATAATTAATTTTGTTCCCTCTCTGTGTAGTTGTCTGGCTGTTCTAATTTAAAGGATTAATTATTAATTTTTTCTACTTTAYTTTTTACCTCTGAGTTACCACTTTGAATTCAATCCTGGTTGAGGGTAGCCTGAAATAACTGTATTCTCCTATCTGCTCACATTCCTGCCTCATGTAGGAGTATGTGATGTCCTGAATAAATGACTGGTTGCTTTTGAGAGCACTTCTGATCATAACAGAAGCACCATTGAATGAATAGGGTAGGGGCCCATACCCTACCACGGCAGAGTCATGCTGTGCCATGGTGATCTCTCCTGTGRCGGTCCCAGCCCTACCAAAGGAAAGCTTCTTTGTCCAGCGTTACCTAGAAATGAGCTTAGCTTCATCATTTTTCCATTAACAAAAGAAAACTGCCCATTATCTTYCTTTTATTTATGTATTTCTGGTATGTTTGAAGCTTATTGCCTCCCTGGGTTTAACATTTTAACATTCTGGTTTTATAGAAAGAAGAAAATACTCTGTCATGACTGCCAGGTCACTCTTCTCACTTCCTCCCTGCTTTGATAACAATAAGACAAAACAGTGTTAATGCTGAACGGATTAGATTTAACTAAGTTACRTAAGGTAGGTAGGATGAACTGATGAATCACAGAAGATGAAAAGCTTAAGGTGGACCTTTAGGTCACCTGCTTCTTCCCCTCATTATTCTCTGTTACTCATTTTCTGATACCTTGTCCAACCTGAAATCTTGTGAGTAGCCACACTTCTATGTATACCATACACAAAAGAGATTTATTTTCCCTTCATTAAAACACCATAATATTTATTTAGAACATATATGCAGCACAGCAAGTGTTGAAATCTGTGGAAAACATGTTTGGCTTTTCCAGAGACAGAATGGGGAAGTGTGAACGGATCRCACCACAGGTCACTGCACTCCCCACCTGCTTCATGTGACTTAGGGAGTGCGTGTTACTACCTGCAGTGCTATCTATGTGACATGGCTCTGCCGGTGTCACACTCCCAACTGGTCCGAGAGTCTGTTTGTTCCTAGAGGGTTTTGCAAAATAGATATTTTAAAGTACATTGTTAACATAAGGTGGACGTAAACTGATTTTGATCTGCCATAAGACTTCTTCAAGCTTGTGTCACATCARCAGATACCAATAGGACAGGGGGTTATGTGTTGCTATTTTTGTTGTAGTATTTGAACTTTAAGACTCAGCTACAGACCATATCTAGATTTAGTTTTTTAAAAAATTTACCGAAGTCAGTAGAAATGAACTGTGACAGGAGTTGCTCTTCCCTTTAAGCGCAGGTAACATCAACATAATACTAGCCTAATGAACATGTACCCAGTTCTCCTGTGCTACAGAGTGCTACCACACTATCCAGTTCAGATGTCGCTGGCACGCTGTGAAACAGTTCGGTTTGCAGCAAGACTCGTGGTGGTGTGCAAGAGACCCTCATAAGCAGAAATTAAAAACGTTCGGAGTCAGTGTTCTGGGATCTATTTTATGGAGTTGTTAATTTAAGTTGTTAAATTAGGAAGGGCAGAAGGATAATGCTCATAAACATCAATGTTATTAATAGCAGAAAACAGGGACTTCTGTCTGAGAAAGCAGCAAGTGCTTATGTCACTTAGCCTGTTTTCTTTTCTCTGGTAGGTAATAACTGGTTGTATTGTAGTGATGCAGTTTAGTGGGTTTTTTTCCCCTTTTTTCCCATTAGTCTTCCCTTTACATTCATGTGGCATATGACCAGTTTTCCACCTTGGAAAGAATTACTTTATTGTAGTTAAAACATTTATCTAACCACCTACCTACATCACCTCTCTGAATATGGTTAGTGARCACAGGTAAAGATGATTAAGAAACAGGTTTTTCAGATTTCTTGATTTTGTTTGTTTTTTAATCTGTTAGTGGCTATGCTRTAACTGAAAACTACTATCGAATTATTTGCATACGCAATATGTGGATGAGTGATCACAAATAATAGAATTAGTTCTTCAGCATGCAAGATTTTCACAGTGCCTACTCTTTGCTAGCTTATACTATAAATATTTTTTTTGTTTGTCATACAGTTTAAAGGTTAGGTGTATATTATAACAATCTATTAATTAATAATCTATTAATAATCAATAATCTATTAATAGTAGGATATATTTGTACTTTTCTTTTTTCGGCAGGTTTTCTGAAGCTACTTGGAATGACTATCAATGTTTTCATCTCCCGCAGCATTTTTTTATGATAGGGTCTCAAATTCCTTCAACAATAGTAATAAATAGCTCTTTCCTCACTATCCACTTGAGTGGCAGATATCTGATTTTACAGTCTTTCTTACCAGCAGTTTAGCTAAAGTACGGAAAGAGTGTACTATGCAATTGCAATAAAATTGTGGACAGAATATAGGACTTTAAGTTCAGTGCTCTCTTCTTTCTTTCTTTCTTTTTTAACACATGGTCTTTCATAGACCAAAGTATTTTAAAAACTGTGAATGTATGGTTGTGTATGTCATTCATATTCCATGAAGTATTTCTCCATGTTCACCATATATTCTCTGAAATACTTCATGTTAACGTTCTTGCGTTGACATTATTTTTTCCTCTTGCATGTAACTTAGAAAAAAGTTTGATACATTTGGTTAAAATGAAAAATAGAGGTAGGATCTTAGAAAGAGACCACTTTTGCAGGTAAAACTCTAAGAGGATTGCCGAATAAAATCTCCTAAAAAACGATAAAGACTGACTTCTACATTCAAATAATTTCAAATTATTGGTCTCTTTTCCTTACAGTAAAAGTCGCTGAGTTACCTCCTCAACATTAAAGTTTAATTTGTCCAAAGTTTTCTAGATCGAGGTTTTCAGTAGAGGATATTTTGCAATATGTTAAGCTTTTCAGACTTAATGTTACACTGCAGTTGCATATTATGTTGCAATGGATCCTGGGTCAACGAAAACCAACAAAAAGCTCCGTGGAAATGCCTGCAGGTTAAACTTGGCAAACACCTGGATGGATCTGCTTGGTAGAAACCACCGCTGACAGGCGAGCACTGTGCTACCAGCCAGAGAGCTGTGACGATCATGGGACTTGCTTACAAGCTAATTACTGTTCATTTTCATGTTGAATTACCAAATGTCAGATGTATTAGAAAGCSAATGTGACATTGCCTTGGGCATTTTTCCTTACTAGTTCCCCAGGAACAGTGGAGTAGAAATGTTCGTTTGGGTTACATTGTGATGGGGAAGGTTTTCACAGGGTTTGTACATCCAGGGGCACTCAGCCTAAAGTGTAGTGTAAATTACCACGTCACAGTGCGGGCAGATTGAGATAGAGTGCAGAGAATGTATTAAATCACCGTGAATTTTGTGAACCAGCATGATGAAGGCAGTTTAGTAACTAAAAAGGTTCCAGAGTAGGTGTTCTGCTTTTCCAACTTTGTCACATCTCTGATGCTTTTTCTGTACTTTTCACTCTCCAGATCTTGTCTAGTTTTTGTAACCTTGAATCAGATTTGTTTTGAGCTTAAGTATGTGCTTTTAATTTAGCCCTCTGTGGTTTCTGAGTGCATTAAGGTAGTGCACTATATTACTTGTACTTGTTTCTAACAGGAGAACATATTAACAATGATTGAAATCTTCAGCAGCTTGTTTTATATACTTCACTGGCCTTTAATCCCATAATCACTTTCTACATGACACCTAAAATTATTTTAATTAGCATCAGTGGAACTAATCACCTGTACGGCAGATGCTTGGGAATTTAACTGGTTCAGGTACAGCAGTGCCTGATAACTTTCAGGTCATATTTGTGGCCTAGAAAGTGGATAAGTGGAAATCAGAAATCTCCATGCAGCTATTTGAAGCAATTTTCAGAATGTGAAAAATCATAAGTAAGTTGTGSTATATATGATAACGTGAAGTATGCTTTGAAATATAACCTGTAAGATGAAAACTAACTGTCTAGAGAAAGATTTAGCAGGAACAAGGTTTTGGTCCACCTTTTACATTACTGTGCATGTGTACTTTGAGAAGGTATAATAGGATTTTAGTAGGTAATTGATTAATTGATTTTTTCCAGCTGCTGAATAAAAAGGAAATAATAAGGAAAAACGTTGACTTTGACAATATATTATATAGCTCAGGATCCATGAAAGCACAGATTTACTAGCATCTGTTAAATGGGAACAGGGAACTTTTTTTTGATGATATAAGAGGTTAGTAGTTGTCTTTGGCATAGACCATATTATATASAGAACTTTTTTGTGCAGCAATAGTATATGGCAGTGGAAAGAACAGAGAAATCTGCTAATTGTAACACTGAATATTCAATATTCAATATATATTGATTTCTGATGATGACTTAATGCATTTCTAAACAAAAAGATGGCTTTGAAAGGGACATGTGAAGTGAGATAAGCCTTTTCCCCCCTTTTATTTTCATACTTATTCTAGAACTTCAAGGGAGTTCTGTCTTAGTTCTTTCAATTGACTTTTAGGGTCTGGGATTTTGTTGTTGCTTTTCTTAACGTTGGACATTTCATGCTCTGTCCATTCTAGAAAGCATTTGAGGTTGCTATCCCCACCTATGTCAGTAGGAATAATGAGACATGCAGAAGGATTAGCATTGCTTTCAAAACAAATTTGTTACAGTTTGGAGGGGAAAAGAATATAGCACAGCATAAATGCAAGCAAGTAGTCCTGAGCAGATGGTTTTAGGGTCAAGCCGCTTGCAAAATTGAAACCTATTGTTGTGTGAAAAAAGAKGCTTTTCACTCTTCCATGTTGTACATGTTTTTTGTGATCCTCAATTGTTATTTACTAATTATCTGTCTTCCTGCTGTTGCATTCTCATGTATATCAATCATTACATCAAATTATCTGTCAAAGTAAATATTTGACAATATATTAACCCAAAAACAGTTCCTCCAGTTCTATAATTCATGATATTTCATGGGTATCTTTTAGTTTCATCACTGACAATAGTTTCCTTTCTAAGAACTGAAACAGCTCCCCTCTCTAAGCTGTAGMCTGTGTTTCCTGGAAGGTCTCTTCTTCAGTTTTGCCTTACACCTTGCGCCACTGCGTCAGTGCCTTCCAGCACCTCACTGGCACAGTCGAACAGGAGAACCAGCCATATAGGCCCCTCCTGCAGAGGAGTGCCCTTAAGTACCACCCCAACTGCTGACTTCATCTTTCTCTTTGTGGACCCTCCACACCTTAAGCAGGGTTTATTATAACTATAGAAAATGTTGSAAGTGTGTTCAGACCAATGGTCATCATTAGCATTTTTGCTTTTATGTCTCCCATATGCTACCTRTACACATATATGTATATGTGTATGTATATATGTATATGTGTGTGTGTATTTATATATCGTCAGACAAGGATGTCAAAAATCTTTAGGACAGCATTGTCTTTTTATTTGTAATTTGGTAGCATTTACTGTAGCGGGGCTTTGTTCTTACAATAGTGCTCTTGGCACTGTCATATCAAGGTCCAGATGTAACACTCTTCTCTTTCTGATCAAAAKTAGTGAATGCCACATCCCCTTTACAAACATAGAGGGTAGTATTATATGCGGAGGTCAAAAATCCAAGAGCTCTCTTCCTATATTTCTCCTCTTAAACCTTTCTGTACACTTACCAAAATGTAGTGGAAGTGCAGGCTTATGTAGGTCTGGTTGGTTCTGTTGAGYTAGTGCCTTGCGTGAAATCCAAGCTTGCAGGTGAGAAGTGTCATAAAACGTGACCAGGGGGCTGGYGCCTATGCCAATCCACTATTGGAAAACCAAATAGTTTTCTTTTCGGGTATCTYTAGCTGATTATTTCAATTTTAACATCTAATTTATTTTTCTTAAATTGCAATCTTTTTTTTTTGTCTTCTTTAAGTTATTTTCAGATGATTACAGAAAGAGCATATCACACACTATGCTATCTTCTAATAAATGCCAGATCTTAAGTGTTGCCAATTTTAATTTTTGTTTATTTTCCTTGTTTTTCTTATTTAGTGCTAACTGACAGAAAATATGGATACTCTGGCGTTTTTCTTTATATTTGTTGTCACTTTTGATGTTTGACACAAATCAATTAATTTGGCTAGCTAATGAGTTTTCATATCCCAGATTTTGAACAAAGTACTTTACYGTCAGTCTTAGAATTTAAGAAAGCAAAAGTTTTTGATATGAAAAAAAWTAAATAATAATATAAAATTAAGTGTAAATTTGACAAATTAAATAGAAATAGTGAACCAGGATAACAGACACCTTTTCTTCACTGTATTTTTAGATTTCTGGAACATTTTGACCTTGCTACTTTTTAAATTCAGATGCCAGGTTCAAGTTTATTACTCAATAAAGTAATAGTACCAGAATTTCCCCCCTCTTTTTTCTGCTCCCTCCTCCCCTCTCTCCATCCTCACCCCAAACCTGACCTTCAGTTAGCCAGTGATTCAGAGCAAAAGRTTAGAGACCCTCTTCTCTCTTTTCCAAATACAGTGGCCAGGTATATCTAGTTCCAAAGAATCCTTCCAAAGACAAGAAATAGTTTTCTGGGAAATTTCCCCCACACAGTGGCAATGTGTGGCACAGTGGCACAGTGGCAGTGAAGTTTAGCTTACATATCTTAAATCTTATGACAACCTGTTCTTCAATTCAGTGGCTTCATGCTCTGTCTAAAAAACCTCCTTGCGGTTCCTAACCTTCATCAGCAGTTGAAAGTGAGAAACAAAAGTTTGAGCACCTATTACTAAATATTTAGAGAAAATACATCCCCCTTCTAGAAATAGCAAAAGAGCAGGAGAAAAAAAAYGTAAGGATGAAGATCTTGTGCTGGTTTTCAATAAATATCCAGCATAGAAGAGCAAGAAGGTTTGTGGGTTTTTTTTCTTTCTTTCTATTTTTTCAAAGATGTAAGGCATGCACTACTAAGGAGTTTATTTAGTGTATTGGGAACTGTTGTGTAATCCATTGGAGCTGTGAAGACAAGCATATGTAACTAATTTCCAGTGAAATATGTACTTCATGTTGAGAACCTTTAACTCCCAGTGAACTCAATTAAAATTAAGGATTTATTCTACACTATAAAATAAAGGTCTATGCCTTAAACAACACTTGATTGTAGTAGAAGGGACAARTATTTGACAGTAAGAATCATATATACAAATCTTGAACAAGTGTCTGAGCTTGCCACTTAGGTATAGTTATGATGCCCGTGTTTGTTGTAAGAGACACTTACCATGATAAATATCTATAGCAATGATATTTAGAGAGATTTATTGCCCAAACCAGCTTGTTTGTTAGAAACTAGTAAACAAATTTCATGATCAGAACAGCAAAAAGCAGACAGAAGAAATCTATTTCATCACTGTCATAAGTCATACTTAGTTCTGAGTAGTACAAAGGCTGTTTTACATTTTATATATCTTCTTACTGAAGATGATATATTTTTTTTATCAGCCAACTTCTGATTTTGCCATTCCTTAGAAGTCTTCCATTAAAAGAAATTAGTTGATCATCATCAGAAACATTCATATGCTTTCAATCTTTAGCATAGCTGCTCTGTTCTTTTGTGTGTGTTGGTGTATAATAAGTCTTCCTTTCTGTTCCAACCTTTTTTCCCCCAGAAGATTCAGGAGAGTATTTTGGTTCCTAGTATTCTGCTAGATATTTGACCAAAAGACAATTTCTTTACCTCTTCAAGTAAATTTAAATATTTGTTTCTATCATCAGAGAATWAAGCAGCACCTCTACTGGACTTTAATACTTAATGGAAAACATGCATTCTTGTTAGTCCTCATCCATTGCATTGAAACATCAATGAATTTAGTATTCTGTCTTSTTTTTTGGATAAATATTTTGTGGAAGTTTGAAGTAACTTTTCTGGCTTTTGTCCTTTTTGGAGATTTTTAGAACACTTTCAGTCATGTTTTGTATTTTTAGCTATTTTATAAATTAGCTCATGAAATACAACACATTTACTTCTGTGGGTAAATATAGTGTATTTGAAAGACAATCACTGGAAACAACCCTATTTCAATTTGTAATGCTTGATGTTTACTGAGCAGGTAGATGCACTGTACTATCATCCTTCCTTCTTAATAATTCATTTATTGCTCTATGCCTGTTTCTCAAAGAATTCTGTGCTGCTAATACGAGTTATTTTTCTGCATTCATTTGATTGCAATTATTCTGATTTGGAGCTAAGATCCAAAGAAATGGGCTTTCTTTATGGTCTTTGCAATATACTGATACCAATCAACATGCATCAGTAACTCAGTCTCAGACGTTTAAAAGCTGTTGCCTGCACAGAGAGTATAGTCCTGCTAACCATGTGGCCTTTCATGTGTAAAAGCAGTGTTTCAGTGCTGTGAACTGTGAGAGAAGCCCCATTATTATAAAATTCTGCTTTTCAGTGAGGAAAAGCTGGGTTATGAGCGTACGAGTGAGTTGGTTGCCATTTGAGGACATGCCTACTGTTTCAACTGCTTCAGATGCTTTCTGAAATAATCTGTGGATGCCAGCTAGAAGGGGCTGTCCRATTTCTTTTTCTTTTGATATTTCACATAGAATGATGTTTAGGAGTTTGTGTCAAGAATCGATTCTTCCATTTGGTCTGTGGCTTCCRCTCCTTTTCCACCTTTCGAGAAAAACCGTGTTAGTCATAAACTCAAGCAAAAAGTTTACCTGTCTGTTGTGCAAGAATTGTTTCAGCAATTTGTATCTGCTGCAATGGAAAGGTAACTGCTGCATTATGCATGATGTTCCTTCTCATTCCAGTGCAGCACGTGACTCAGTCTTTCACTCATGTATTGATCTCCTAAGTTCATATTTTTTCATGCCACATTTTCAGTGCATTTAGCATAGCTTTGTTTTAATAAAAAACCCAGGGCTGATTATGTCTAACATTACTTTTGTTTGTTTGCTTGCTTGCGTGGACCGATCGATCGCGGTGGGGAAGGTTTGGGGTTTGAGTTCATTTTGTTTCGTTTTGAAGAGTGGCGAAGCCTCARTTTCTTCTTTTTGTGGCCACTCCCTCCGCACTGTCATCGGTTACCTCACTGCTCTGGGCAGTTGCTACAGACAAAATACAGAAACCTATGCTATGTGAATTAGAGCATGGAGGAGATCAAAGTTAAAGGCACTGGAAATATTTTTGACAGCAGTTTATTCATGCAGGTACTGAAGGATGGCACAAACTGTTCTCAATCTAAAACGCTTCGGTCAGACCCAATTCGGTTTCAATGTCTTTAATTTTTCTTTCAGAAAAATCTCAGCAGATTAAGCAACTGGAGGAGTTAACTGCTCCTAATGAGCAAATAAAACGTGTACACATCCTATTATAGTCCTCTGATACTCTGTTCACTTTGTATGTGTGTACAGGAGTGAGGGAGGTTCCTTATATCTTAAGACTGCATCACAGAATTAACATTTTGGCCTAAGAACTGTAAGGGCTTACACRTACGTGTTGTGGCTAGCACAGTGGGGTCCTAACCTGGGAGCTGCTATTAAATACTGGTAGCGGGTGTGTGGATTATTTTACCACATTTTGTTATATAAATCTAAAAAGCGATGGCATTTTAGGCTTTTTGTAGCTGTTTCTGTGTTTTTTACAAAGTTCACACTTTTGAATGGAGAATTTCCTTTAATTTGTATTTTTTCCACTAGCCTTTAAGAAAAGGGAAATCATAATAAGGCACTGCAGGATCTAAGTTAGGGCACAATAATATATACATATGTTAAGTATAGTCATTAATAGAGTGCCTAGCAACACAGCAGGCATGACTTATTGCAGAATATTGTGCATGCTTATTGCCTAAGTGAAACGCAAAGCAGTTATAACTGATTACATGTTACAGTGCTCAGCTGTAATAGTCAATTTGCCTGTGATTCCTCTCGCATTTTGTAGGAAAATACCATGATAGCATTATGAATCAATTACTAAGCAGTCATTAGGAGGAAATGCATATTGACTGTATTAATCATTTCTGCAGTAAATTATACAGCTGTACAATAAAAGCACACGTATGCTATTTGCAAATAGCATACTGTAAGCCTAAACTTTTTCTGCATTATTCAATTAAATCCATAAATAAGAGAACAAAATATCTAGGAAATAACATGTAGGAGCTCAAACATAACAAAAAACATAGGCTGAAAAATTCCTGGGAACCAGAACATACAGACTGAAACCCAGAGACGTTAAAGGAATCAGGACAGCAAGGTCTGTACATAGTATGTAGAGTGACACGACTACCTGTATGCAGTCAGCTTTACATGTGGCATAATGGGATTTAGGCAGGGTGGAGGCAGGCAGTCTCTGGCTGGCTCCTGCCAGGACTGGGGTCACCCCAGTCCCCCCGGCTGCTCCAGACTGTGCCCAGCTGGGGCCAAAGCCTCTGGGGCTGGGGCCTGGAGGGCTGCATGGGGCAGCTGGCACTRGTGTCCAAGCGATGCTTATTGCAGGTGTGGGAGTGAAGAACTTGGTGTAAAGGGGTCAAATCAAGTCTGACGTGTAGAACTACAGTGTAATTTATTTTTATGTTGCTGTTGATTTAAAGGACTGTTGGTTCAGAGTCTCACTACTTATGTAGTACATAAGACAGATCTTGCAAGTAAAATTAAAACTTTTTTTTTAAATCTATTAGCTGATTTTTTACATCTTGAATCACCATCACTGCAAAATACTTTCCCCCAGTATATGATCAGTTCAAGCATTTTTCCTTAGAAAAAAAAAATCTTTGCTGTGATACAAGTTAGTTTTGCACTTTTCTCTGTTCTCCAGAATGTGTTCAGAAGAGACTTTCTAGTCGTATTCTACCTTTTTCATACTAGCAGCTGAAAAGATTGGAAAATAAATTGAGAAATAAGTAAAAACTTATTCCATTTATGAATGTTAAGCATTTGAGAAAGTMTACATTTAATCAAGAGATGTAATATGTTTGATCATTGTGGMGTTGTGACAAGATAAAGTTAGTAACTCATTAAAAAAAACAAAAAAACTAAATAMGGTATTTTGCAAAAAATATCTAATTGGCATAGAATGTGAGAAAGAAGTTGCTTGGGAAATGTCATACAGCACAGCACTTGCACGTCTTTTTATTTTGCTGCATGTAGTAACTGGATAATATGTTTGCAGACTGATATTTGTAAGCATTTCAAAGTATTTGAATAAATTCCTTTAGTATTTAAAATCACTAACATGTTTGTCACCTTTTTCATATTTTTCTCTGTATTTCTCTTTCCCCCAAATAAATGGAAAAAATAATTATTTTTCAWTATTATTATTTTCAGTATTATTATTTTTCAGTATTTATTTTACATTACAGTGAGCTTCATTATAAGTTGTAAAATTACATGGAAGCATAAAATACCTTTCAGAGTGCATGACTGAATGTGCATCTCACTTTGGGGTAGGCCTCTGTCAAGCTGTAGCTACCTCAGTGAATCCTATAGGATAGCCTGAACTTGCTATTCTGTAACATAAACAAGGCTTTGAGGGACCAGATCTATGTGCAAAACTAAAAAGGAAGAAAATGTAACATTTACTATGTACCTCTGAATGTCTCTTCTGAAACTGCAGGTGCTACTCCCTTAATGTTTCTTGGTCATGACGTGTTATATGCATTATAGAGCTTCCTTGAGTAGAGCCATTTAATTAAATCAGGCCAAAAAGAGTGCCTACCCAAGTGGAGCTCTTGTGGTGGCAYGTAACAGCTGCTGCTGTGCCTTCCTTTCTAACGTGACAGGGTCCAGATTTAAATCTGGATATACTCCAGTGGTGTCATCTTTGAGTCTTGTGGAGGCCACATGCACATGAAGGTGGGCRTGAATGGTCCTCGATCGTTCTCCGAATACATGGGTACGATAAAGCAGGGCAGGACCTCTCTGAGTCCATCCAAACCYATGGGAATGAACACTCTGGGGCAGCCCAGCCCCTGTCAGGGGTTCCTCAGAGACCTCGCCGGTAGCGGCAGCATCACCCTTCTTCGTCCCCCAGTAAAGAGCAGGTTGTGAACGCCTGCACTAGGGCAGCAGAGGCCAGACCCTGCTCCTTTGAAGGCTTTGGCAGTGGAAGTTCGATGGAGCAAAGCATCTGAACACAAATAAAAAGCTTATGCCCTGAGATAAAATCATTTCTGTGTATGAAGTGAGTTTTGGATTTGTAGTAGACATGCTGAAGGCTACTGAAAGCAATGACACAAAGGATTTAAGCCATGCTGAATTTAAATGTGGAGTTTGCAAGTTAAACCATACTTAATTATGTGCTTGTGAACTGAATAGGCCTTCACAGTTATCAGAGGCCTTCAGTTAAAAATCAAAATATATAAATAGGAAGATAGCGAATGATTGATAATACCTTTTCTCACAGTGTTATTTAAAATAGAGAAGCAAACTTTTAAAGTACCTGTGAGCACACAAACAAATACTTCCTTCACTCACGAACAGCGACTGACACCACTTTTCTTTCAAACTGCAGGACTTTGGAACTCCATTGAAATCTAATTGCTTCTGGAGGGTACCATAAACACGAGACTGCTATACGTGACACCTCTAAATTTTCAGCACTAGGTAAAGCTGAGATGGGAGAGCAGAGAAGCATAGGAGAYCTGCTGGCTAGAGCTTGTTGATACGTGGAACACTTCATTTGAGAGACTGAATATTATGATTGTCTACCRTAGTACCATTTGCAGTAGTTTCTCAAATATGTTTTCTTCTATATCCTGTTTAATTGCATTTACTACTTTTCTCCAAGATATGTTCTTTAAATACAGATGGCTTCTGAGTCCTTCTAGATGGTGAAGAAATGGGATCCAAAGGGATTCCTGCATTTTTTAATCTGGTCTCTCCCACGACTGACAAGGAGATGTTACCATACTGTGAATGTTTAACTGAGAGGGATGCACAGCACTTCTTTTCCATGCTCCATTCCTGCTCCCCAACCCCAGTGCCACAGAAGGTATGCTAATACCTAAAACAAGTTTCTGTCTCAAAAAAAAAAAAAAAAGGTTGTTTCTAGTGTTTCCAAGAAGGAGGAAAAAACCTTCTGAAATCCAAGCTACAGATGAAGTGAGGAGAAAAAAGATTCTTGGTGCTCAGAAGTTCAGTTCCCAAAAATGCATTTCCTAAAATGCAAATACAATACAAATTCTGCAACTATATTAATACACTAGAAATATAGCACAAGTAACAGTGATGCAGCCTCATTTTAAAGTTCCTCAAGTGCACTAGGATTTTAGATTTCAAAAGATTTATAATTAATTTCATTTTTGATGGATTTCCTTAAAAAGTGCCAAATGCAGTAATAGGACACACAAAAATTTCTGAACTGTCTTTTGTTTTAATCCAAGCTAGAACGTGTTATTCGAGGTGAAAACCTACTGTGTTAATCTAGAAAATACAAAGCACTGATAATACAGATTCTTTTTCTCGCGCTAGGGAGGGAATAATATTTTAACATGTTTAATTGATGCTACTTCATAAACCACATGGCCTACATCCAAATAATTCAGCTTTGTTCTTCAGAAAATAACACTAATGAACCACCACAAATAAATAAAGGTAAACAGACAACCTTTTCAGGATTTCTGAAAGAAAAAAAAATCGAAGCAAATTGACTTCACATSTAAAAACGAAGCCACATGTGGGCCTTGTTAGAATCACTGATCTAAGTTTCCAGGAAGTGAGTCCCTGTTCTTGGAGATAGTTTTAGGGAAGTTTTTATTACTCAAAGGTCTTTTCAGCTGTGATGAAGTCAGTAGACAATATGAATGTTGAAATCTCAGGTCTTGGACAATCAATTTGAACATTAATTCCAAGCATAATTATATGTTAATTTAAGTATTCTTTTTGAATTAGTAAAGACATTTCTCTAATAAAATAGCCTAATCTTTGGTGTTTTTTTAAACTCTGTTGTGCTTTCTCATGAGGCCTTTCAAGTTCTTCTGTATGTTATAGAAATGGTGGGTTTTTTACATAACTTAGTTGTAATTTTCCCATATTTGGGATTATCTTTAAAAAAGGAATGGAATCAATACTTGCAGAGATGCTACTGCTGAGACAAGCTGCTGTAGTTTTGAATTCAAGCCCAAAACAATATCTAAAGAAAGCTAGGAAAAGTTAATTTAGTATGCCCATGAAAATGCTAGATTATGTAGAATACAGGAAACATTTTTTGAAATATAAATAACTGCCTAGTGTAATATTGACTGCACATGAGTGGATTATTAAAGTTGTGAGTAAAAGTTGTTAACTTGGATGAAAGTTAAA
Organism: Rhea americana; assembly: GCF_003343005.1. Classification (NCBI taxonomy): domain Eukaryota; kingdom Metazoa; phylum Chordata; class Aves; order Rheiformes; family Rheidae; genus Rhea; species Rhea americana. The sequence continues at coordinate 2,196,562 of NW_028186745.1, forward strand.
AACAAAACAAAACTCAGCCATGATGCATCATATGGTGACAGGGAATGCTGAAAGGATATGCTGCTGTGAAAAGTATACTGCAGACAAATATATTTATTATATGTACCAAATATAGCAATATATTGCTATCAAATAGATATGATATTGGAACTGATTGGTCAAAGGAACTGTTGAAATGGTTACAGGAAGAGTAATATATAAAGTGTAGAATATTCCAGGTAGCAATATTAAAGTCTGAGACATAGAGGCGAATGCCCTAAATGTTTTATCAAAATCTGCATACTGGTAAGCTACTGTTTTACAAAAATTAGGAAGTGAACCATATATCTTCTTATCTAATGTCTCAGTTTCTCATTAAATAGTAAATGTGTTAGGATAACTGGAGGTTGTGGGTAGATGAGATTTCCTGCAAAGGTAAAATGACATTGTTAGGCTTGAGACAGAGCCCAGACTGGGCTGGAAAAATAACTCAAAACAGGGCTATTTATTGATGCAGGTGTGAAAGGATGGTTCCACTTTTCTCCTCTGGAGAAGTTATTTCTCTGTGTCCACACCAGGGTGAGTCTCTCCTCACCTGCCAATCAGAAGCTGAACGTAGTCTCTAGATCTGCTTCAGGAGGAGGCCATGTACTCCTCAGGGAGAAAAGGGGTAGAAATGGTATAATCTTGTTTTAAGTAACAAGAATAAGAGAAATCCCATGGAAATGGTTACGAGAAAATTGATAGATTTCAAAACAATTATTTTAGTGTGGCAAAAAATATAAATGGATCCATAAATGCATAGTTAAAAGTTTTAGAGCGGTTCCCTAGTTCACCAAAAATGGGAATAGATCTCAGCTTTGGGAGAGCAAAAACTAATTCAGTGACAAAAAAACCTTGAACTAACCTATTTAATAGGATAACATCTTGATTTAACTTTTTATAAGTTAAGAGAATTTAAAACCACATTGGTATGCAACTGTGGGTATAACTTCCAGTATTTTTTTTTCCTCTTCATTTGGATTGACTGGTCACTATAGCATCTTTCCATCTCAGGAAAGAAAGCGGAAGGGCTCTGAGTTGGCTGAACTTGCCTAGGGAAATGGTGACAATTGTGAAGCAACTGCAAGATAGTCAGGGTGGTATCTTCTCTCTTTTAGGGTAGCTGACAAAAGTCTGAACACAGTATGAATAAGATTCAACCTGATTATTCTCAGTGGCTTCCTGTGTAATACCTATTCCACTGAATTAAGTGTAGACTAGAAAACCCTCTAAACAGAACCCATGGTGACAAAAAACTTGTAAAGAACTTTGGAGGACATTTATGATAACATATTTAAACTTAATGTTCATGATTTACTTCAAGCTTTATTGTATTGCTGAACTCTTGAAAGTGATTGTGAATAGTGTCTAGATCAGATAGATTGCAGATAATTATTTATTGTTAATTAGACAAGCTAATTAATTCTCTTTATGCCTAATGTTCTTAGTTCTAACTGGTATAGATACAGATTAAATTCTTATTTCCGTTCTCTTCTTTTTCTTTCTACTGATGCACCCCAAATAAGATTAATTAAAATGAACAAAAAAAGGGCAGGGGGGACAACAGAGCATGGAATTATAATATTTTTCTAATTTTTTTGGTTACCATAGAAACACAATGGAGTATTTGACTGTGCAGCAAATCATAGCTTACCTTATCAGTATGTTAGTTATTATTGCACAGGATCAACTCTGAAAAATGTTATCAGCTGAAATGTCTCTTCTGTGGACACAAAATAGAAAGTTCATAAGTCATTTGAGGGTATGGGATAAGTGTTTAAACTCTATGTCTGCATGTGTATATGTACTTAAAAGTACTATGGAGGTCGATTATTTTTACTGTCTTGATTTCAAGGTCAATATAATTTGTTTCTTCTCAAGAGTAATAAAGGAGAGGAAAGATGAAAAAAGAAAATGAMAGATTCTAGAGACTTTTATCTTATTTTATCTTAGCTGAAGCATTTTAGGAAGTTCTGTGTAGTGTGGACAAAAAAGGCAAAGAAGTACAGTGCAAAATAAGAATTGTGTTATGAGTTGTAAGTGAAATCAGTATATAATGAAGAGAAAAAAAACTTTGATATGCCTCATTTCGCATTAATAATTGATGGATACTGCATACATTGATTTTGTTAACTCTTCTTTTTTGTCTTTGATGTATAATTCATGTTTTCAAAAATATAAAACACCAAAGAAATCTCGTTTTTTAGAAGATCTTGAATAGTCTATGTTTGGAGATTAAATTTACTGTGATGATTAGAGGTACAAACAGCTGCCTAATTTAGAACTCAAGTATAAAGAGAATGAATGGGATAATCAGGAAAATCTGAAGTGTCCTCTTTCCTTTTTAGCCCCCCTACCCCTCCACACACACTTTTTCAACATAGAGATCAAAATTATGGGATATGTCTGTGCTGTAAAATGACCTATAAATGATCTGTCRTGTGAAATCACTTGATTTAATTTGTTTCCATTTAACAGTCAAAATAGAAGAGTCTGTTGTGAATCAGAAAGTCTTGACAGAACCTGGCATGAGACCATGATGATTTTGATAGATGCCTATGTATAGCTGGTTTGGTTTTATTTTGAGGTAGATATTATCTCTTACTTCTCTTTATCATGCACTTGGATCAATGAAAAGAAAGCTCCAGTGCTCCAATAAACCTGTTTTTTTACAAATTGATGAAATTGAACACAGTCTCAAATCAATGTAAAGTAGTTGCAGAATTCTGGTAGTCAAGCAACATGCAGAAAAAGTGATCAGGTTACTTTGATGCTTTCCCCAAACAATATACTTTCATTTAATGTAATTTTTCTGTTACTTAAAGAGATACAAATGTGTGAGTCTGCTAAAGAAAATAATGTAGGAGGGAGAAAAACTAGTAGACTGCAGATATCTGTGCTACCTAAGTGCTTAGCTGGCATTAATTCAAGCACACAACAGCTCTCTGAGGTATACCACTCTAAGTGTTATTGTCACTTACGGGATTTCTCATTCAACCATCAGCAACACTTTTACTTGGATCTGACATGCTGCATCTGAGTGCATGTTACCAAAACCTTGCTCCAATGGGAGATTTTACTGATGCCTGAGATTTCACTCATAGAAGCTGACATTTATGTTCATTAGGAGTTTTTTGCAGGGAGGACAAGACCTGTGTAACAGTGCTGTGTAACAGTAGTGTTATGACTGGTGATCAGTTATGCATGAAATTGCTGGTACTTGCAGAAATATTGAAATGAACTCTTGCTACTATGGCACTTCATACTTGAGTCAGATACCATTCGGATAGATAGACTGTTAATTCCTTGAGGAACAACCAAAGTCTGCATTTGTTTTTGTACTAGCTATAGTATCATCAGAGATCAGAACGTAGTACCATGCAATAGAATCATAGAATAATAGAATCATAGAATTGGTAAGGTTGGAAGGGACCTCTGGAGATCATCTAGTCCAACTACCCTGCTCAGCAGGGTCACCTACAGCATGGTAGACAAGCTGTTTCCTGTTGGTTGTGCTCAAGGAAGGTCTGTGTTTTGGAGAGGAGCCAAAGATGGAGTGCACAGTCAGCACAGGTAGAAAATTGTATGAAGAGAATTTAAGGCCAGGATTTAGGACTTTGCAGCATAATTTTTAATTGCACAGAAATTATGGTGCTATTTAAGAATAGAAGTACCCTTTTGTATTCTGCTTAGGGATTGTCATGGGCAATCATCATATATTAGGCTGGCTTTCTAATGTGTTGAGTGGTGCTGAGCAGCAAGCTGAAAAGAAGGATAAGCCCAATCTTGTTTGATACACTTCAGAAGTAATATCTCTGCTATGAACTGGAAAGAACCAAATTAAAACTCCTTCAAACAGCATTGCTCTAATTAGATACTAATAACAAATAGCTGAGAAAGTATTGTGTACATATGTGCACATAGTTATAAGAAACCACTGCTGCACAGACTGGACTACAAAATAAAGACTGTAAAGATAGTGTAGATTGAATAGTCACAGAGATCTAGAAGGTATAGGCACAGAAAGAAACCAGAGGTCCTAAAACCACAGGACCATTTATCGATCAGTGTGAATACAACTTAGAGAGGGACAGTTTAAGGCATATCAAAAGCAATACACAAAGCTTAATTGTGCTGATGAAGAAATTAGTGATGCTGTCTTAAAGGCATGTATCTTGAAAAGTGGTGAGAAAACCAGGAATCCCTTACTGGAGGAAATTATGTGTCTTGAACAACGGTAAGGAGAAACTTGAGCCTTCTGTTAAGTCCTTTGCCAGTCATTGCTGGAGATACGTAACTTAAACATACACAGCACTCTCTATCAATCCATGAAAACTGCATAACTAATGGCAGAGGTGAAGCTGTACGTGTGTCTGTAAGCCAATAGGAAAAACTACTACTTCTACTTGTGCTATGTTTCAGTGTCAGGTCATTTTCTATCTTGTACTGTACTGGTGCTTATGTAAGCATTGTCATATTATCACTAAAAAGAAAGAACTGTACTTTGGTATCTGGTCTAAGGTTTTGCACTGAGCTTGTATCTTGCTGTTAAATCTGAGTACAGCATCTCATTGGAGTAGCGTGAGTGGAATAGAGTGCAGCTAACAGATGCAGCAGTTTCTGCAGAAGGACGCAAGAAAGCACCTTCATTTCCAGTCCTAGGAGTKTACACTTCCTCAGATATGGTCATGACATGCCGCAGTAGCTGTTGGATTGCTCCATCAGTTGTCGGAGGCTTCGACCCAGATAGAGCTGTTGGCAGCAGATGCAGCTCTGTAGGCATCAGACTGCAGGGAGTGCTGGAATGTATCGAGTTCTTCCCAGGAGTGGATGAAGAGCAGGTTGAGAGCTTATGGGTAAGGATTAAAAGGCAGGCTAACATGGATGACACTGTTGTGGATGTCTACTACAGGCCACCTGATCAGGAAGAGGAAGTCTATGAGGCCTTCTACAGACAGCTGGAAGTAGCCTCTTGATCACAGGCCCTGGTTCTCATGGGGGACTTCAACCACCCTGACATCTGCTGGAAAGACAACACARCTAGGMACAARCAGTCCCCAAACAGTCCAGAAATGGACTGTTCCTGCAGAGCCTTGATGGTAACTTTTTGACATAGATGGTAGAGAACTTAAAAAGGAGAGATGTACTGCTGGACCTTATACTAACAAATGAAGAAGGACTGATTGAAGATGTGAAGGTTGGGGGCAGCTTTGGCTGCAGTGACCATAAGATGATGGAGTTCAGGACCCTGTGAGGAGGAAGGAGGGCAATAAGTAGGATCACCACCCTGGACTTCAGGACAGTGAACTTTGGCCTCTTCAAGGATCTGCTTGGAGAAATCCCTGGGTTTAGCGCCTTAGAAGGAAGGAGGTCCAGAGAGCTGGTCAATATTCAAGCATCACTTCCTCCAAGCTTAAGAGCAATGCATACCTATGAGTAAGAAGTCCAGCAAAGAAAGCAGGAGACCTGCATGGATGAACAAGGAGCTCCTGGTAAAACTCAGAATAGGAAAGTACACAGAACGTGCAAAAATGGACAGGCCACTTGGGAGAATACAGGAACGTTGTCAGAGTTGCAGGGTTGCTGAGATGCAAGGATGCAATGAGGAAGGCCAAGGCCCATCTGGAATTAAATCTGGCAAGGGATGTCAAGGACAACAAAAAGGGCTTCTTCAAATACATCAGTAGCAAAAGGAAGAGTAGGGAAAATATGGGCTGCTGAGTGAGATGGGGGCCAGAGTGACAAAAGACACAGAGAAGGCAGAGTTACTGAATGCCTTCTTTGCTTCAGTCTTTACTGTGAAGGGCAGCCCTCAGGAATCCCAGAATCTGGAGACAAGGGAGAAAGTCTAGAGAAAAGAAGACTTTCCTTTCGTCAAATAGGATCATATTAGAGATCATTTAGACAAACTTGACATCCACAAATCTGTTGGCCTTGATGGGATGCACCCACAAGTGCTGAGGGATTTGCCAGATGCTATTGCTAGGCCGCTCTCCATCATCTTTCAAAGGTCATGGAGAGCAGGAGAAGTGCCTGAGGACTGGAAGAAAGCCAGTGTCACTGCAGTCTTCAAAAAGGGCAAAAAGGAAAACCCAGGAAATTATAGGCCAGTCAGCCTCACCTACACTCCTGGAAAGGTGATGGAACAGCTCATCCTAGATGTCTTCTCTAAGCATGTAGAGGAAAATAAGACAATCAGGAGCAGTCAGCATGGATTCACCAAGGGGAAATCGTGCTTAACCAATCTGACAGCCTTCTGTGATGGCATGACTGGTAGATGGCGGGACAGCAGTGGACGTTGTGTCCCTTGACTTCAGCAAGGCTTTTGACACTGTCTCCCATAACATCCTCCTAGAGAAGCTCAGGAAGTGTGGGTTAGATGAGTGGACAGTGAGGTGGACTGAGAACTGGCTGAAAGGCAGAGCTCAGAGGGTTGTGCAGTCTAATTGGAGGCCTGTGGCTAGTGAAGTGCCCCAGGGCTCAGTACTGGGTCCCAGCCTGTTCAACTTATTCATCAATGACCTGGATGAGGGGACAGAGTGCCTCCTCAGCAAGTCTGCTGATGATAGCAAACTGGGAGGAGTGGCTGATACACTGGAGGGCTGTGCTGCCATTCAGAGAGTCCTGGACAGGCTGGAGAGTTGGGCGGAGAGGAACCTCCTGAGGTTCAACAAGGGCAAGTGCGGAGTCCTACACCTAGGGAGGAATAACCCCATGCACCAGTACAGGCTAGGGGCTGACCTGTTGGAAAACAGCTCTGCAGAGAAGGACCTGGGAGTGCTGGTGGATGACAAGTTGACCATGAGCCTGCAATGTGCTCTTGTGGCCAGGAAGGCCAATGGTCTCCTGGGATGCATTGGGAAAAGTGTTGCCAGGAGAGAGGTGATCCTGCCCCTCTACTCAGCCCTGGGGAGGCCTCATCTCGAGTACTGTGTCCAGTTCTGGGCTCCCCAGGACAAAAGAGAGACATGGAGCTCCTGGGGAGAGTCCATCTACGAAGATGATCAGAGGGCTGGAGCATCTGCCCTCTGAGGAATAGCTGTGAGAGCTGGGCCTCTTCAGCCTGGGGAAGAGAAGCCTGAGGGGGGATCTTATCAGTGTCTACAAACATCTGAAGGGAGGATGTCAAAAGGTTGGGATTGGACTCTTTTCAGTGGTGCCAAGCAACAGGACAAGAGGCAACAKGCACAAACTGAAACAAAAAAAGGTTCACCTTCTTTTCTTCTTTTCTGTGAGGGTAACAGAGCACCGGAGCAAGTTGCCCAGAGGGGTTGTGGAATTTGCTTCTCAGGAGATATTCAAAAGTAGCCTGTATACAATCCTGTCTAACATACTTTAGGTGACCCTGCTTAAGCAGGGGGGTTGGACTGGAACAATCTCCAGAGGTTGCTCCCAGCCTCAACCATTCTGTGATTCTGTGATCATCACTATAGTCCTTGATGTACTAATTATGTCAGAATTTATTTGTGAACATTTCTCCTGTTTGAAAAACCTGCCAGGAGTATACTCATGATGAATATCCCTTTTCCTTGACTAAGACTCCTACTAAAAATATCAGGGTTTTACTGTGATTAGTTCTTTTTCAGATCTATGATCTTTTGATTACATTTCTTACTGCATTTTTATTCAGATAATTAATACCTTATTCTGTAACACGACTTCCTTTAAAAAACGAAAGTATGCATTTCTCATATTTAAGACAGTCATGTAACAGAGTTACATTTTATACAGCTGAGGCTTAAAAGGAGTGTTGTTTTGCGTTTGTAGGAGAATGTTGTTTCTTCAGTTTTAAGGTGCAAGTTGCTTGTCATGTGTCTGCTTTTGTCAAACTGTAAGCCTAGATGGACTCTGAGGAATCTGAGCTCAGAATATCAATAGAGTTCAAGTAGATTGGAAGCTAAACTCAGAATGGTGGTGATTTTATTTGGAGTGTTTTTTTTTTTTTTTTTTTTTTTTTTTTTCCTCCTCTTCTTCACACAATACTGGAAATGAACTCCCAGAGTTCACGGTGCTTGCAAGCTACATGCCAAGGGGATAATGACCATACTTGACACTTGGCCACTTGGCCCATGAACTAATTGGTTGTTGATTTAATCCACATTCTTTACTTCTGTAATTCCTTTGTAAAGACAAAGAAATAATATTTGATGGAACCTAGTCCAAGAAATARACATTTTAATTACTAGAATATTTAAGTTGTAATATAATATAAAAAATGTATGGCTGCAGGATGTCTCAGAACTCAGAGTAAATGAAGGTGTAGTCATTTGCCTTGCAAAACAAACTCTTAAAATCTGCTAACTCCTCTTGACTTTTCGGCTCAGTTCAGTTCAGCCTGTGGCTTGACTGCCTTTGATTTCTGCCATATTTTTAACCAATTCTTTCCCAAAAATTCCATTTTCTGTTGATCAGTTCTCTTCTGATGTTTGCATTTACTTTCTTCTGTTATTGTTAATCAAAATAATCCCAATTCAGATTCAAAGTCTGAAATTTAGACCAACTCTCAAACTAGAAACCACTGATATATTCACGTTCTGGCAGCAGAAACTATTATGTTCAATGTATATTCTCTCAGTTGCTACATAATTTTCTTTCTTTGTCTATTTTGAATGAATTGATAAGAATACAAAATTACTATTTTGAAATCTAGGTGATGATAACAATTTCTACTGTATCAGGCACAGTACCAATGAAAAGTCATTTTTCATAAAAGTATTAAACAGTACTTGAGATTTGTCTTGCCCTGGGTTCAGCTGTGGTATGGAGGAAAATAGTCATTTGCACACGGTGAAAGGAACTACAGAACTGTGTCAATTGCAAACAAAATACACAGTATATTGAAACATTACAAAGCCTTTCAGATCCCAGGGTGCTCGTGGTTATCTGCCATATTATATAACTTTAATCTCAGCCCCTTTAGAAAGCAAAAAGACTTTTTTAGCATTGAGCGATCTGCARTAGCAAAGCTGACATTTTCAAAAGTAAATGGTAAGTCTGAATGTCGGAGAAGTCASTTTAAGATGTCTTAAAAAGGCTTTAAGAAGTTAAGCACCTGCCATCTGAAAAGTAGTCCTTTTTGAGGTATTCAGACTTGAACATCCAAAATTGTTAGCCATTGCTGGTGTTCTTACAATATCTGTATTGTTTTTTCTATGCTTTACAACCTAAATAAATAGGGCAATAGGTCTAGATGGAACAGATAAACGATGGAAGACAGAATGGCACTACAGGGGCTGCATTATACTGAACACTTAGGTTCACACAACATGGCTAGGTGTATAGCAAAGAATTTAGCCCACTTCTAGTTTAGTGCTGTCATCCAGTGGAGAGCAACATAACTCACAGATAATTTGTTTACGGCTAATGCTTGTTAAAGGATTTGACTCTTGTATGCTGTGGTTTTCCATAAGATTTTGGWTTTATGTATAAGCACACAGTTATTAGGAAGAATTAGAAACTTATCGGACTCTAGCAATCAGGTTGTGTCTCAAATAAATATTGGCCCCGGAGAAGATGGGTCAGATATATTTATTGTGCTTATTTTAATCCTTGTAGAAAAGCAAGTGGAGAAAACTTGGTTTGGATAAACTAATAAGTAAATTTAAGCATGGCTTATTTATATATGTTACTCACACCCTGCTCTATGAATGTGTTATCAGARGACCTTGACTGAAGAGCTGGTAGAAAAAGTTAAAGATAATAGGCAAAGTCAAGATCAGGTATTATTCACTGAAGGGTTCCTAAGCAACTCAGAGATGAAGTAGGTAAACTACTAATTGTCATGTGATGTCTCTCATGTAACAGTTTGGTACCTCTTTTTGATACTAGTATTTATAAAGGATTTCAGGTGAAAGTTGGGAAGGACAGCCTGTTCAGGCAGAACAGTGTTTGAGATGAAAGAGGAGAAGCTGTAACAAATGGAGATACTCGGGGATATATACGATTCACCAGACAGCAGTCAACATGGACCTTGTAAAGGGGATTGTTGCTTGGCAGACCTATTGATCTGGTCAGTACAGTTTCCAGCTAGGCTATCTAGAAAATATTAGACAGTTCTCCTTAATCAAAAGCTCTTTCGAAAATGAAGCTGATACGGGAAAGAGGAAAGATCCTTGAATGTATAGGTAGTTGATTAAAGGACGAATACTCCAGCACTTTATTTCCTGAAGTATTACCTCTAATTAGGGAGAAGAATATCTCAGGTAAATACAATCCATAAAAGATATTTGTAAGGTGATAGTGAATTGTAGTAACGGAATGTTTTCTGCTGCTTTCTTTCTGCAGTCCAAGCCTGTGACTTTCTGAAATTATTTCAGACTGGTCAGAGATGGAGCTTGAGAAAATGACAAACATTCAGCTGTGTCACTCTAATCTAAAGCTGATCTGATAGTCAACAGATCTAAATCCTGTCCATCTCCTGCCTGTACTGCTCTTTCCCTGTTCATTTATTAATCAGAGAACCTGCCTGAGTCAATAACCCTTATTTGTTTATAAGCTACCCAACAAAAAACTCTTTTGGAAACATAGAATAATCTACAATGTTATCCTGGAAAATTAAGTTCTTCCAGAGTACAGTATCCTGGCTTCAAAAAATTTTGGCTTATTCCACCTTTGCTGTTTTTCTGCCAAGGTAACTTTCTGTAAACTTCAGTAAACTTCAATCCATAATTTTATAGCTGTAATATCCTCAAGACTCAGTCAAATAGCTATGTGTTTTTTTGTTTGTTTCTAAACTGAGGGGAAAACTTCAAAATAGTTAATATATGTCCAAGGGTTTATCAGAAACGGGGATTAAAAAGGGAGGAATAAAATACAGCATTAATCATTCAGATCAGAGCAAGTAGAAAACAGGAGACAAGCTGCTTCAGGTCAGCTTCATGCTGAGACTAAGGAAATAAAATTTAATTTTTGTAAATTGCATTTAAACTGAGAATGGATATTTTGAGACTTATTTTTCAATACCCAGTGCATCCATAAGTATTTTCAATTTGCTTGTTTTGAAAAACCTTCTGAAGATGCCTTTGCTTCTTAACCTGTACAGATTTTTTTTTGTTTGTTTTTAATGTTTCTCTGACAGGTGAAACCTGTAAGCTTTTCAAAATCAAAAGCCAGTTTGAGAAAACTGTTTTTCTGTACCACTGAACAACGTGTTTGGAAAATAGAATGATTGTATTTACACTTCCTACAGAAAGAACTACAAGGTTCTAGCTAGATGTTTCACTTATGCCATAGGCATTTTTTTTCTCTTTGCTGTATTTACTTTGGAATTCTAAGCAGCAAAGGTCAGATTCAGACCTGGCCTTCTGGCAACTTTGTGATCGTGTATTTAGAAGTGGGGCCTTTTAAAAATTGTTTGATTATTAGCAGACTTCTTTTTATTAGGAGAGTGCCTAAATGTCAACCAAAATGGAGTCATACTGTGCCAGACATAGGAAAAGCACAAAATAACAGATTGGTTGTGTCTCTGGTTTTCTGTGSTTCTGATGGAAGTAGATCTTATTAAGAGCCTTACTAAACAATATCTAATCTTTGTGGTTTCAGAATTCTTTTTAGAAATGGAACTRTCATGAATTTTGGCCTATATTCTTCATTACTGCCTCAAAAAATAAAATAAGCCGTTTTGCCACTGTTCTGTCATTCATTGATATCATTCATGCACTGTCTAGAAAACATAGCAATTGCATTTTGCTGGGTTTGGTCGTGATTTTTTTTATTTTTTTCTCCAAATGCCAGAATTTCTCAGCCTAATCCTAGTGTGAGTCACTAGGAAATGTTTTGAATAATGGAACAGAGCAGCTTGTGCATGGTGTGACTTCTTGGCATGTTTATTAGTGGCTCTGTTAATGGTTGAGTCCCAAAAGGCTGTGCATAGTAGAGAAGGGAATATCTGTTGAAACAGAAAACTATTATAAAAGAGCATGGAAGACCCTAGGTCTGCCCCGCTGCAGAGAGGCCCGTGGGCACCCACCGTCCTGCGGCCAGGCAGTGTCCCCGCGTCCCCGGCACCGCCAGGAGGAAGAGCTTATTCTGTTCTGCCCTTCCTTGGTGGCAAAGCCACATAGCTGGATGGTGTGCTCAGTTSTGTACGTGCTTTCTCTGTAAAACAGCGATAGGAGAGGTTCTTCTGACCAAACTTTTACTATATGCCTGGCCCATGAGGTATGCTATTTTAATCACATTGTAGAGATTAAAATTATTGAAGTATGAGATGATCAGGACAGTCAATATCAGCTACCGTTTCACTTACTTTTGGAGAGGTGCAGTGCTACCTTAGTGTAGCGGATCTCAAGCAGCTAATCAAGCTTAGCTATTAATGATGGAGAAGCTACGGGAGAAAGTGAAGTCCTAACTGGAAGATGGAGTGAGCAGATGTGCTCATCATTTGAGCTAATGGGAGCTACCAGGAGTCAGCCAGAATAAAATCAGGCATTGAGTGACTKACTTGGCATTACAGAAGAATTCACTGGTGGAGTAATGCTTGCAACTGAGGAGATCCTTGCTCCAGTGGCCTGCAATCCACTAGACGGAATTTTTTACTGGGATGGGAGAGAGGTTTTGAAATTATTTTGCGGAGGAGAACAACTGCCAACGTGGTTGTGAAAGGATGGCAGTAAAAGAAAAATGCATGAAAAAAAGCAAAATAAAAGGATAATCTTTGCTAAAGTTGTGGGAAGCTCTTCTGCCTTCTTTTTGTTTTGTTTTGCTTTTTGTGTGTGTTTTCTTTTTCTAAAAAAAACAGATCTACCTAATTTATATGTATGAAAAGGTTAGGAATGCATATATTCCTGTAAAGGCACAGGACATATTTCAGTCCTTTGGAATTGCCTTTCTGAGAATGTGTTAGTTTACTTCATTTTGTCTAGAGGCAAAGGAAGGTACTGTCTATAGCGGGTAATCCTGGAGAAATATGATCATCAGAGTATTGCTTATRTTGATTCCCACTGAGAAATTACAGGGTAAAAAAGCTCAGAACATGTCTAAGTGAGTTTTGCTACTGAAACACATTTAGATGGAAGTGTGGATCTCATAAGATGTAATCAGTTTGCCTTCTGGTGTCATGGTTATGTTTGCAGCAGGATTACAGCTTTGCGATTGCTGTATCTGTTAGGGAACAGATATAAAAAGCCTTTGAATGTAATTCAAAAAAATGCTTAAGACTCCTGGGGTAAAATCTATTTTCAGTTGCTGAGTCAAAGTACTAGTATCCATGTTGAGTAAATTTTATATTTAAATTTTGATTCTTCATTTAAGAGAAATAAAAATAGTAAATCTTACCTGCAAAATATATCAGCACTTGAATAGKATTCTAAAAATAAAAAGACATTGTATGTAGTCTACATTATGGTCATACAATGTGAAATTGTTCCAAATTTGGGGCTTTCCTTGAAGAAGTGCATGGGGGGTGGCAGTCTGCATAATTTTCAGCTGATTTTGTGATTAATGTAGCAAAGAAAGCATTGAGATAGATGCTAGAAAGTTAACGTAAGATTTTGCTGCTTTAGGTGTAATTATTGGRTTTCACAAATACAATAGGACATTCAGAAATAAAGATAAACTCAAGGCATAAATTATGTGAAACTTCATTGTAAATTTGATAGGCAAAATGATTATAGTCTCTGAAAAAAATACTGTTGTAAAACAAAACATTTTTAGTTTTGTAAAATAAAATATTGGTTATATATGGGTTCGATTATGCATTTCAGTATTTAAAGAATGTATTTTAACTTGATTATTCAGGYTTATGTTAGCAAGGAGGCTGGTATCTGACAGAAAGCATGGGTTCTGTGAGTTCACTGCATTAATAATACCTGGCTAAAACTATRCACTGCCATTAGGTTAGAAACGGTTTTATGAATGTCAAAGCCAAGATTTTTCAGTTGTGATCACCTTTAAGGGAAGGGGGAGTTGTTCCCTCTGTCTATAGTTTTCTGACCACAGACTATTTTTGCAGAAGCTTGCATTTCCCAGAAGTAATTTGAATGCATCTAGATACAAAGGTATCCTAAACCTTTATTTTTCTTTTTTTTTTAACCTATACTTCATCGTTCATTTTATTTGATTTTTTTGACTGTATATCTGTTATAAAAAGTCATACAATGGTGATTAAAAAAAATACTGCTTTTGCTTTATTCTAAACACCTGAGATTTTAGACTGCACAACCTTCCTCTCCTTCCCTCATTTTGAACTTCTGTAAACTTCCATTGATATAGATGAAAAATTAGCAAGTTAAAGCAAGATGGAGGAGTTCCAGAGATGGTCTTGGCTAGCAAGATGCAGTCATGAATGAGGTGGATTAGTGTCTCTATTTAATTTGCTTTTTGTTTTGAGTCTTTTTTCTTTCTTTCTTT
>NW_028186745.1:2211061-2270906 GCF_003343005.1 Rhea americana
TCCAAATAGCAAGAGATCCTAGGACTAACTTTTCTTAATCAATTTTGATTTGTCTCTGTGTTCTTTTTCTTTTTCTTCTTCTATATGCAATAATTTTTGGTAACATACATATTTTTTTCCCTAATCTCATTTGGATTTTCCTCACTGCARATGAGTCATATATTTCATGTTCCAGTAAATGTACAGTCTGGTTTTAAAGACAATCATTTTTTTGGTGCATTTATGATGCAATTTGTGGGAGAGAAGAGAGACATTTTATTTGAAATGGGAATAAACTTTCATCTTGGGAATGACAGATTAATAAACACTCATTACTATGTGATTAGCAGTTCAGTGGAATGAAGACACTGTTGATGTCTTCTGTTAGAAGTGGCTAGTCACTGCTTTTTGTCCCCTCAAAATTTCAAAACTATGAAGTCGTTTCCCTTCCACCCCTGCCGCCCCATTTTTATGCCTACACTGTTATGACTGTCATTAGAGACTTATTCCCAGCCTTTCTCTATACCTTCTTCTGTTGTCTAAAATTGCCAAGTCCTGGGAAGTGAAAAGGTGCATTTCATGTGTTGGCCATTCAGGGAAATGGAAATAAAAATAGATATTTCTTTTCTTTCATTGCACTATGAATGTTAAAATACAGTATTTTTTCATTTCCTTTCTTTATTCTCCTGCAGATTTGCACAGAACTATGTTGCAAGCTTGTCCTTAAAACAGGAATCCAAGTTATGTAATTGTCTGCTTAGTGGTGGTGGGKTTTTTTTTAAACTGATGTCAAGTTCAAAAACAAACTCTTGTTAATATGTGGAGTTATTTTTCAGAAAACCTTTGAAAGAAAATCCACACTTCATTTAAGCCAATGACAAAATCTCCTTTTACTAGGCACTAGTGAGAGAGCTGAGAGCATGAAGATGTCACTGAGAAAAAGAAATGCAGCCTTGAGCTCAGGGGTGAATGATGTGTTAGCAYTGCTAAGGAGGGAGTGCGGTGTGCGGCGTGGTGTTCTCGCTGAAAAGGTAGTCTTCTGACACAAGGGAAGGAAAGATGCAGTCTAAGGCTAACCCAAACAAATGTTTGCTTACGGTTTCTTAGRAAATGCATTCGAAATGTTATAACATGGGCTCTTCATCTCGTGATCTGCAACAGCCACCAGCCAGACAMCTTCAAGGCATGAGCAACAGCAACAGTGATAGTAACTCACCTGCATGTTCAAATCAGAATATATGGAGATAGTCATCTCGTTAGCAAACTGGGAAATAATYTCCTAAAACCCATGAAAAGAAACAGTTATTGACATTGTACCACTTTATATGAAAAATACATTTCATTACATCTTGCTGGGATGCTGCTTCAGGATTTTAAAGTGTTTACAATGTAGAAGTTGCTTTGATTTCACTTAAGTCAGGGATGACAGTAAGGTATAAGGTATTGTTTGTTCCTGTTACATAGTTTCCTGGTAGTCACGTGTTTATTCTAAATAAAATARACATTGTATATTTATAATGCTTTAACTGCTGTCAGTCAGATGTRATAATCAGAAGAAACCCATAAACGTAATCAGTCCTGCCTGGCCACTTGCTAGCTTACATTTTTCCTGTGAAGACAGCACTAAACACAGTGAGAAAGTATGGTGCCTCAAGTATTGCTCAATGGCAGTTGTTACAAGTGTTGATTTGTTTTGGTTACTAGGCGGAATTTTAATTTCTTGAATGCTATCTAGTACCTGTAACCTGCGAGGAAACTTGAAACAATGCTTGAAGGAAGAGGCACATTTTAATATTCCTATTAGGTAAAGCTTTTGTGGCTTGAAATTGATTTTTAAAAAAATTATTTATTTTTTTCCTCTTTATGTTCCATACTTGAGACAATCCCCACTCCTCTTTCAGATAATTTATTACTAGCTTCCAATAGCCTGGGCATACAATACTTTACCCTACAGCCATTCGTAACTGTTTAGTCCAATAATTGTAGTTTAATAGTCAATGGGGCAGGCGAATGCTGCCGGAGCTTTTTGTAGATCCATCAGAATATATTCCCTTTTTTCTGAAGATTGTCAGCTAGGAACAGATCAGCTGGAAATGTGTGTCCTGGGCTTCCCAGTTACTGCAGTCARTTATGATCACAGTCTGTCAGCTGAGTGTTTCTTAGGAAGCTGGGCTAATTCTAGTCAGTACTGAAGCTGAAGGGCAAGAAAAATATTTATAATATGGATATTTCATATTTATATCTAGTATAAACAGATACATGTGTATATATAATTATTTTAAGTTGGTATGATATTCAGCTCCAACTTAATATACTGTTGGGTATCAGTGCATTTTAGGACCTAATTTATGTTTTTACTGATTTAGTTTAAATACCTTCTAGAATTAAATTTGATTTTCTTGGGTTAGAAATTTTTCTAGTACTTAGATATGTTTCCTTGATTTTAAAAACAAAGTTACTGTAGTCACTGTCCAACTTCTGTGCATTTTGCTTTCTGAGAGCATTCAAGCAATCAAATTTTGCTCACATCACTGCTCCCAGTAAACAAATTTTAAGKTTCCACACTTGTGTATTTACACTAGAAGTGGGATTCTGCATAGTGCTATGGTATTACTTGACACAGTGATAGAACAGAGTTCCTCAAACCCCCAGCCAGAACCTGGCACAGAAGCAATTAAATGTGTCCTTCTTAGCCAGGAGAGCTAAAGAAGATGCAATATCTTTGTGTGAATGTGATGAGAGAAAATTGCATTCCATCCCTAGTCCTAGCCAATAAATCTTAGAGCAGCCTAACTTTCCTTGGAATGATGCCTCAGGCAAAGTACAAGTGGCCCAGAAAAGGGGAAAAAAAAAAAAAAAAAAAAAAAAAAAAAAAAAGAAAAGCTTAATGTTTTCATGATTCTCTTCATCTATTGCTTCAAGATAAGTTGCTAGTCCTTTCACAGAGAGATTCAGGGCCTTAGGGTTTTTGGTAAAGTCCTCCAAGTGATTTTAAGTATTACATTTATCCCATAGAGCAAAAAGAAATTGTGTCTTGTCATATCTCCCCATTCACATCACAGACCTTTTCTTAAAGATCAGGTATTTGAATATTCACAGCAAACGACTCCCTGWCAATCCACAGTGTGCTTAGAAATTAAGAGAATATTTGATGTATTTCCACAATGAATACATTCAGTTGAACAGCATTTTTCATGAACTGTTAAACCATGAACAAAATGAAAACAGTTTATTACAGAACTATTTTTTCATAAAAGTCTTTTTTTAGTTTGGTTTCACTCGAGTTGGGTCTTAACCATTCTGGACTCATGAACTAATTTTGCATTATGTCTCTGATAAACACTCTGATATGACAAACATAGCTCTCAGTCTGAATAAATCCTTGCAGATGTAATGRGCACATATGGTGACTTTTGTAATATTTAATATAGCTCAAGGATCCCTCTATAAACCTATAGCAAGATTTAGGCATCAGAGCATTTCTTAATCCTTTCACTACCTGAGGAGGGGGAGGGACTGGCCCTGCTCCCTGGGCCTTTTCCGGGGACAGCTGGAGGGGTTTTTTTGGTCCCACTATGTATCTGGAATGGATGCTGGTTAAGGCTCATGGCCAAAACCATTCAGTTCTTGGAAGTCAAGAGACAACCTCCGTTCCTAAAAGAAGTGCTGATATGACTATTTCTTGGTGTTTTTCAAAAGACACTTTCTGACTGATAACATAGCCCCATTTTGCAAGCCAGAGCAAAAGCGAAAGACTGCTGCTGGCATTCACGTCTGATGAACTGGGAAGCATCAACAGAAACAGACCCGGAGAGTGCTTCAGTGATATATTGATGGGAGCAACTGCAGTTACTCCAACTATGCATATATTAATGTCAAGCAGGGATAAGCCTAAAACTGTGTGAAGAAACTTTKTGTGTGAACAAAGGCAGCATCTTTGCTGGCCTTTTGTTGTTCCTCAGCCGCCCTGAGGGAGATGCGTAGGGCTGAGGCTCCTAGGGAAGAACCATTAATGCTCATTGCCAGGAAACCTGTGTGCACCACAGTATGTGACCGTTATCTCGCTCTTCCACAGCTTTTCCTACTTAGAACAGAAACATGCTCCAGAAATTACACAGAGAGAAAACAATTTTGTGGGTTTTTTTTTTGTTTTTTTTTTTAAGATAAGAAAATTAAGCCATGAAAAAGGYATGACTTGGAATAACAAGACTAATGAACAGTGAGTCCTCAGTCTGTCATGTCCACCCATACACAATCTCTTGGAGTTCTGGACGTGTTAACTGTTGATTATGGACCAGTTACTGTTTTCTAAAGGAGAATTCAGTTGCTGCCTATCTTGATGAGAGACGATCTCATGATGAGAGATACACTTAAAACTTTCCAAATGCCATTGCTGTAGCTGACACTTTTGAACCTCGTGGAGGACCTTGCTTATGATATGAKCAGTGAATTTTACTTTATATTGTCTTTATGTTCATTTTTGGGGATAGCTTTTGTGTACAACTTCCTGCACTTTTGGCCAGATCTGTTAGCTCCAAAATAACATGCAGTGGCATCCTCTTATTACATACTACTTCTGCTGAATTGGAAGTTGAGGCAGATGCCTGTCACTTAACAGTGATATGTGTTTTTGCTAAAGAGTCTTCTAAATTATTATTATATGCCCATCTAATAAGGGGCTATGGGAAAGCCAAATAACAAGTTCTTCTGTATGTATTGAATTAAGTCATGGTTTCTCAGGTAATTTGCAAAGTGATTATTTTTTGATGATAATGAGGTCGTTAAGTTCTGCATTTTTTGCATAAAAAGGGTTGGGAATGTAAATTAGTGCAAATCAAGCAATGTAATACTTTATTATAAGCTTAGTAGAATGTGTCCTGAATTTTGAATAGCTAAAAAAGTAGATATTAACTGCTTAAGCATCAGGTATTCCCACAACACTTTTTCCATATGCAATACCTGGTTTGAAAATTCACCTTTTATTATTGTTTTAACAATCTGTGAGCTATGTTGTGTCCTCTGCTGGAATCATCAAAAGCTTAGCTTTTATATTGATACAATACAAAATTGATTGCACACTGATGTTATGCAAAATAATGTTAAAAATGAAGCCCGGCAATCAAAGTGATCCTTGGCAGCTTCCACCCTGCTCACTGGTGCCATTCAGTGTCCCAGATATGCTGGAAGTTTGACAACATGCAAGAGAGAAGGTCTAATTAGGCCATAGTTTTACTAATTCAACTAATCTAGGAGTTATGCATGAATCTCCCACACAGTGCACAGTGCTATTTCTTCCTTACTCATTCCCACATTTTTGGAAAGCGTTCCCTATTTTGAACATGGCTCCAGGCTATTACAGGTGCGAGGTTAAAGGGCTGATGGCATTAGGTCTCTTCCTACYTTTGCCTCTGCACCAGCTTTTTAAGGGACATGCCTTTCCCTGATTTCCCTTTTGGCTCTGGTTTAGTGAGAAAAGCTTCTTGCTGAGCAGTCTTCTAAATTACTATTACATACCCCTCCAACAAGGGCTATAGGAAAGCCAAAATAAATCACTGTGCTGTGGCTAGTCTGGGAATTAAAATATATGTATATATATATTCATAGTACTTAAAAATCAGAAGGGTCAGAAGGATACTTGTCCTATGTATGAGGAGACTAGGAGGGGCTGCTCCGAGACTGAACGAAGGCTGTYTCTGACTTAAGTTTGTGGAGGGATGGTACTGGCCCATTGGTGCAAAGCTGAGGTRTCTGGCAGCTCAGAGGATGGTCCCTTCCCTCCACTGCCTTCCTCATAGAGTGACCTTGGTTTTCCTGTTCAGCAAGGCAAGGGCCTCTCTTACTGTGCCCTGCCTTTAAAACTGAATTGGAGGATAAGAGTCTCAAATCTTGAGGCACATAAGAAATCTGGTGAAAAAAATGTGGTTACTGTTTTATTTATCAGCCACATTATCATTTAAAGAAAGAAAATATACCATATGTTGTTCTGGCCTACAGCAGGCAGGAGACCTGTGTTGCAGCACCTGTGAAGTAGTACTGAGGCAAAGATATTAGGCAAATTTGTATTAGTTCATTAACTAATTTTCCATTTCTCATTAAAATGGAAAATGAGTGAATCTTCAATGTTTCTCTTCAGAGCTTTCCGTAGCGAAATGGTATCAGGCTAATGAAGTCTTGTGTGCTTGTGACAGGGTTGTTCTTACYCACCTAATTTTTTCTTCAGACAGATTTAGGAAAGATTTTGTAACTATAATGTGAGCAAAATGTCCGGCTCTTTGGTGGAAGCTCAGCCTTCTCCCACKGATGCCAACAGAGGTGCCCTAGCTCCAGCCAGGTGAGGAGCTTGCCTGAACCATTCTTGAAGAGTTAAGGGTGTGAGCCCTATGGGCAAGTGGAACGCAGGACGTATGGCCAGGTTCTTTTCCATGTACTATGGAATTTGCTCTATGCTGCTTTATATTTTCTCACGTTTGGGAACTTTCTCATATATGCAAAGGGATTTGATAAGTGCTGTCAATGTGGTTTGATTTCTTCTTCTTCTTCTTCTTTTTCTTTTTTTTTTTTTTTTTTTTTTTTTTTTTTTTTTTTTTTTTAAGGGTTTGCAAGGTTTTCCAGAAGCAGTTACTGATTTTGAGTAACCTGCTTAAAAAGTAGCCTGGGATTTTCACCAAAGCACTCAACTGGAAATCAGAACCTTACAAAACATTGTCAATTAAGGACTCTCATTTGTCACATTTGGAGATTTTTTACCTGCATTAGCAGTTCCAGTGTCATCAGTAATCTTAATCATGACTGCATTTTTAGTATTAACACTAAAACCATATAGGTAACTGACTTGGAAGAAAAAAAAAGCAAAGAAAAAAGAGAGAATAAAAGTAGATTGAGATATTACAGCAATTCAGAACATAGTAGAATTTGCTATAATTAGTGTTGTAACACATACCTGTACCACAATTGTTACCAAACAGTTAGTAATACATCAGAAAACCCACGTGATGAATTAGAAGTGACACTAAATCAGGATAAAAATGGAGTGCCAATAGACTGTACTGTGGATCACARTATGGAGATATAATGAAGTAGAAAACATTTGAAAGCATGTGATCTACGAGCTGCAAAACACATTTATAGACTGGCTATCATTTAACCAAGTCTCCAGTTTAGCTAATGTGATAATCCTCTGCATTTGGTGAAAAGAGAGACTAACAGCAAGTGCTTCACTGAAGAGCTACGCAAAGAAAGAATGTTCACCAGTTCAAAAACATCCTGAGCATAGTATTGATACACAGCCCTAAGAACGGGTAGACTGAGATGTGCATTCGTTTTTGTTTTTGTTTTTCCCTGTTCCTGATACATCCRTTATGCATCTTATACAAGGACTGCAGCTGTAGGAAGAATAAGCAAATTAAGATGCTTGCGTCAATAATTATTTCAAGCCTWGTACTGCTGAACAATGCACTTTTCTCAAAGAAGCAAAGGTACAAATGCAGAAGGTTAAAGCTGCCTAGCTCAATCCAGTCTGTGGTTTAAAAGGAACTGTAAGAGCACAAAATACATATTTTATGTAATTAGAGCCTAAAGCTTCATCTCATTGCAATTTTCATGCTAGTAGCACATACATTTGCTTAAGGAAATAGAATAACAGAACATTTCCTGAAGAGTCCAAGGTCGCTAATTTGCTAAGTGTTAAATAGTGAAACTCTATATGTTTCTGCTTACTGATGTATCTTAAATATTTGAAGAATGAGTTAACAGAGCTAGATTTTCTCTCATGGTAGACCTTAGTATTTTAAATTCACTGTCACTGAAATACATATGCTATGTGAGACCAAAATGTAGAATGTCTGTTGGTTTATCTGTAAACATAAGCAGAGGTTGCCATTAAAACAACCTCAACATTTGCAGCAACTGAGAGAATGTATTATTATCCACAGGCCTCTAGCAGTGTTCAGGTGATTATAACACACAGCAATATTCCAACATGATGCAGAGTATCCACTTTTTATTATGCTGTGTTCTGCTATTAGAAATGGCCTCAAAGAGAACTACTTCTGTAATGCCTTTTATGGACAACATTTTACCCAAGTCTTGTAGTATAAAATACTGGGGTTGCTGAGGGTATCACTGCTTAGTATTGTTGTGTGGCTGTAACAAAAATTTGCAGAACTTCTTACGATACTASACACAAACTGGATCAATCTCACTCTCACTTGGAAGGTTGCCATGAGCCCTAGCATATTCTTCGACAAATGTTCTGAGCTTTTGGTTTATAACAAAACTTGAACCTAGGTGATCATATATTTGACATTTAATTAAAACAATGAATATGACTTCTGCAGTAGAATGTTTGAATGAAATATGGCACAGATAAGTGAAAAGTTTCAAAATAGTAAAAGTTTCAGGTCCTCATATTGCTATCATGTGCCTGTCTAGGTGACCTCACACATGGACATCTGGAAAGTCTCTCTCTGGTCAGCATAGAGATCCTACTGAAAATATCAGGCCTTTCAACAGTCCCATTAGAGTCCTAGGGCTTGTAAGTCTCTCTGATGAGATGATGGTTGCACAGGAGTTTTAGTTACTAGAGGCACAACTTTGTGCACATGATTCATTTTCAGTTTTTTATACACTTCTCTACAGCAGTTTTTAAAATCTTGAACAGTCAAGCCACATGGGCTGTAATGGTCAGAATGCATCATCACAGAACTAAGCAGATAGAAATAAAAGTACTGTTGGCTCAAACCTAATGGAAAAGCGATTCTTTATGGACAGTTGACTTTTATCATTATACATGAGGAATTCTGTAATTAGTAAATAATTAATATAGAAGGATTAATAAGAGTTATTAATAAGAAGAAATAATTAGTAATTCCTGCCTGTGTTGTACAAACAAACTTTCCAGTGCTCCCTTTGGAAATGTTTATTAATATAAATATGTCTAATACATCATTAATGTGTTTTGTTGGGTGACTGATTGAATGAATTAGTTATTTATTGGGGGTGGGATGAACTAGGTAAAATAACAGGAAATAGAGAAAAAGCAGAGAGAAATAGATTTTCTACCTGGAGACATATCAGCAAAACAAATGAACATTCTTTTTTTGCCAGATAAAATCAACATTTGTTTCATATACCAGAGAGAGTGCATCATGCAGAGCATGTGGGGCTGAAGGTCAAGGCCAGTCTGTTTGCTTCATTTTTCAGTGATCCATTATCTCATCGTGCTTATTTGGAGTCATTAGTACCTCCAGAGAGGAAAACAAAAGGAAAGAGAGAAATGGCAGCAAGAAGAGACTCTACAGAGTATCTTAGTTATCATTGTAATGTGCACACACAACCATAATCAAACTCAAACACACTGAATAAGCCAATTAGTCGCTCTAGTAGCAGTGAGGCAATTAAAATGAATAGATGTGTCTACACCATAAGCTGTAGATAGAATAGGAAGAGAGATGGGCTTTCCTCCTTTTTTAGCCCTTTCTCACCCAAATAGACTGGAATTTCTTGGCCTGATGAGTTTAGTACTGTAAAAAGTAGAATTCTACTTGATCGCTGCTATTCCACTAGTCATTTATATCTGGTTTTTCTAAATTAGAGACAGTTCTGTATTAGACAAAAAAAAAAAAAATACTTATTTGTTTATTGAGGAGTCCTTGTGTTCCACCCATCRAGCTTTCTCTCTAAAGCAATTGATACCATATGGGTGGGTTACTATAATTATATCTGTGCAGATGCTGAATCCAGTTACAATAAGCAGAAACCAAAGCTGTTGTTTTCTCAGACAAATGCAAAAAAGCTAGAGACCGAAGCCACCTATTAATCCAGTCCATTAGTATGTGGACAGAATGACTGATACTGATTTCTCCTCCCAACTTCTCCATTTGTCTCTGGAMTCTTTTTCTATACAGATTATGTACACAGATGATGCCCAGACTGGTCTATTATAGTTCCCTTCCCCCCAAAAAAAATTTCCAGGGCAAAAGTAGCTCTGATCTGAAAAGAAATGGTCTGTGCAGCTAAATTACAGGATGTTAGTTGTACGCTGCRCTGGAGGACAGTAATATTCAGTAATACACCTTGATGGATCCTCCTTGTAATGCCATACTTATCTCTCCAGAAATGTTTTTCATAACTCCCTTTTYCCCCCTGTTGGTCATGCCCCCCTTCCTGTACTTCCTTCTAAGGTGCTGGTTTCTCTAGCGAGAAGAGATTCTGCTCAAAATCTGTATTTACGATGCTGCTATACCAGATACTCCCGTTCTTTTATCATCATTATCTGGCTTACGTACATAYGAAGTATTTTTCTGAACATCTCCATCTATAATCTTGCATAGCTCAATTCATTGAAATAGAAATCAAGTCCATGGTGAGTTTTTATTTTTCGTATCATCAAGGACTACCCCACGATTACCGGCTATATGAGCTACAAACTTAAACTCTTCTTTTATGAAATAATATTTAAATCACTTGCTACTGGCTCTATGGTTTAAAATCACAATGCAGCTGGAAGTGTGAAATATTAAGCATATCCTTTTATGTACTTTGAATTTATGGGGACTTCAAAGACAGTCCCCATTTATTGTCTGGTTTGTTTCCCTTCAAAAATGACTTGAACTGGGAACAAAAAGGAAGTGACRGTACTTTCAGATAGGCACTTTATAGTTGTGCAGTTTGCCACTATACGATGGGACTGTCTCTGTAGCCTTGAATGCAAAATTAGCTCGTTGATATGTGCTGCTACAGACAGAAGAACAGATGTAGTAATTCTGCTTTATTTACATGAAAGCTCTAAAAAGACATCTTCTGGCAGCACGCTAGGGATAAATCCGGGATCGAATACAAACTGCGGCACGTTCCCGGCGCGCGTTCAGGTGCCAGCCGTGCCATTCCGCTACAGGCTGGAGCCGGGGAGGGTCGAGCCCCTCCCGGGGGAGCTGGGAGGGCTCCCGCGCTCGGCGCCCGCCGGCGCCGGCCCCTTCCCGGCGGGGCTCCGCGGGGCGCCGCGGGGTCCGCGCCCCGCTGCCGCCGCCCGCAGCCGCCCCTGCCGCCCGCCGCAGGGCGCCGGCGGGTGCATCCCGCGCCGCCCCGGGGGATGACGCCTAGGGGGAGCTGTGAGGCTTCCTGCGCTGGGTTTGATAGAGGGGGTTTCTTACCTTGGGGTTGTGGGGTTTATTTTATTTTGTTCCCCCCCCTCCTTTACTTGCTCTGATGTATAGCTCTCCTAAGCTCACGTTTTCCAGATTTTTTTTCATAGCCAGGAAGTTTGGGAACTTAGTAGGAATTTGCGGGGGACAAAAGGAGCAAAGCCCTGTGGTCACAGGGGAAAGCACAGAGAAGTTAAACACGTCTGTTTGAGAGAAGTGATGTTTTCTAAGAAAAGCTCTGCGAATCTTTTGTGTCAGCAATGCGAGGACCGCTCAGTGATCCTGAGCCAGGTGACACAGCGAGGGGAAGCTCCTCCTGGGGACTGTGCCCTCCCCCCGTCCTCGCGCCTGTTTTGGTGACTCTGCAAAGGCTGAGGAAGTATTCCTCCAGCGCTGGTCCTCCCTTTCCCTCCCTGCTTCACTTAAGTCATGTTTTTTAGGCAGTTAGTTGCACGCTTAAAAATTCTTTTCCTCTGCCTTAAGCACTCAAACTTTTCAGTGTGCTGTTGGGGATGTTTATTCAGTCTCTGTGCAAGCAGATGCATTAAAGATGAAATGCYGTGACTCTGAATTTCAGGCAGAAATGGTGGGAGGAGACGCAGCTAATTTAACTTGGTGGATGATTGATGCCTATATGTCAATTTGTATTAACCTTCTTTTGAAATCCCTGACGCAAGCCTGCTTTGCCCCCACCCCGACAGCAAATATAAATAGAAAGGCAACAAAGCAGTCCTATCCCTTTAATTCACAATACTCAGAAGCAGTTAAGCAAACTCTGTCATTATAGTGTCTCCTCCACAGGATGGTGAAAACCAGCTTATGGTGATGTTCTTACCACTTTAAGACGATCAAGATGCTATTCACTTACTGCTAAAATGTACAAAATACAAAAAAGGAAAAGTCACCTACAGGTAGCTCTAGATACCTTGCTTAAAAATCTACTGTTTTCTTATTAGAAAGCCATTTACTGCAATGAAGAGAGCTGAATATAATTTGTTGAGAYGTAGCTATAAAAGCCATTTTTAGAATGAAAAAGAGTTGAGAGCCTGAATGCCCAGTTCTGTTATTCAGAAGTAGCTTTAGAGCAGAGAGTTTCAGTGGGAAGGTGCTGTTTAGTTGGACACAAATCAGCAAACATTTAACTGAAGTGTGAATAAACTGAGCATGGATGAGGTGCAGGGCTTTCTGCAAAGACGAAATGCAAGAATATAAAAAAAAAATCTTTAAACATTTGCATCAGCCTCAGAGGACGGTGAGAGCAGCAGGATTTGAAACCGATTTGCAGATGCACTCTCTTCAGGCAGGGAGGATGCTCATTAAATGCAAGATGCTTCTGGGGCTCGTGCGTGCACACGGAGGTATAGGTTTGCAAGACTGACGTATCAGATAAAGTCAGAGTGGTTACCACACCGACGGTGTAGCAGCTGCATAATAAATGATGGAGAGAATCATGTTAGGCATGCCCACCTAACCGAACTTGAATCATGCGAAAGGGGAGCTGCTGGAATTCAAATAGACTTTCTGGTTCCCAGCAGTCGGCAGTAATAGAATGCTTTCAGGAAGATGACAGATGCAGGGAAAAGATGCTGTTTTGCACTATCTTGATTTGTTACGGCAGCCAACTTATTGGCATGATGGAGTGACAAGAAAAGCAGCTGGCATGGAAGGTAGGATTATCAAAGCTATTGCATCATTATGAATGTAATTAGAAAGTGACCATGACAAAGCATATGTTAGAACGAGCTGCAGCTGATGGCAGAGGATTTGTTGCTGAGGTCTTGAAACTCTGAAAACAACGTTCCTTTTGCAAAATGCATTTTGCAATTTCATGTATGCTTGTGTTACCTTGTTTCTTTTTTTTAGGCTCGCCTCTGAGCTCAGGGAATCCCTTGCCTGAAAGAGTGTGCTGTGTTAGGATGAGATTGACGAATAAAGACTTTTCTAAGTGTGTGAAGCCTCAGGTAGATAGAAGCAAGCAAATGTGAAGCAGAATACTGGCAGAGGCTCCGTACGATTTAGTAGCAAGCTCTGATTGATGTATTGGCATATTTAGGAATCCCACGGAAATGAAGATGCATGTATTGAATGTTTTGATATAACAAAAAGATATTACTGCAGGTTTCTGCTTTATGGTTTCTCTGACAGGTTTTATTCCCCATCATTTTTTAGCTCTTGACATTTATTTGGTGGTTCAGTATTATCTAAAGAAAATACATCAATATCTCCTGCAGGGTTTTGCAACAACTCCAGCATCTGTTTCAGCTGCTGAACTGTATTCACGTTTTGCCAACTTGATGTCTGTCCAGCTGGTCTATCATTTCTCGCTTGATTACTGCTCTTAATTTCTCTGTATCAGCTTGTTTCAGATAGGATTTTGAAAGCTGTTAATGAGAAATGACAGTAACTGCTAAATTATTGAGAACTGGTGTATTCTCTTATTTCTGAAACATCAGAGAGTATTTTTGCATGCATTTTATTAAATTGATATTCTGTGTTGCAGGAAGGTTTTCGTATGCTCATTGCATTTTAGCTGTGCATACTTTAAAGCAGAGGAGTCATAAGTATAACTTTTGAGTGACTGTTTTAAGAAAGTTTGAGATCATTTAGAGGTGCTTACTTTGCTCTAGGTATCATGTATGTTCCTTCCTTCTGTCCGTGTCCCTCCCACCCCCAACCTCCTATCATACATACTCCCTCTCTGTCATGGTGGGCAATCATTAAGTGTGTACTGTACATATTGAAATATATTTTATCACCACTAGGGTGAAACCACTAAGCAGTTCTCAACAGATGATCTGAACAGGTTTAAAACAGATGTCAGCTGTGTCCAAGTGGATTGTTCTGGGTCTGAAAAGGCAAAGTGCTGTTTTGTGAGAGTAAGGCAGAGGCTGGTTTTCCTTCCCCTTTGGAGGTACAACAGCCATTCAAACACTGCGTGATAGCCAACAGGATACAGCCATTGGCTTGGATTATTTTGCAATACAACGTGCTTTCTGTAGACTCCCTTCTTGATTTTTTTTTCCCCTAGGCTGATATTCAAAAAATCTCCTGTCATACTGGATATTCACCTTTCTCACTTTATTTTAAATTACTTTGCTGACTGTAAGCTATGTAGTCTTGTCAAAAGAGGATCAGGCTGTTAAACACTAAATGTTGCTTACTAGAGCTATAACAGTTTTAAAAAGATAGATGTTTCTAGACACACAGCAGTGAACAAGCATTTAAAAAGTTTGAAGGTAAAGATCAGTAAAAATAGCATACTGTTAGGCAATTTGAGCATTTTTGTGCTTTGATCACCTCTGGGAGGCATTTTAAGTTATTTTATAGCTGCTAGGAAGGGAGAAGTACTTATTAATGGACAGAATAACTATTGCGTTTGTATAGTCAGAAATAGTTCTGTGATTTTGCTGATAAAAACTATTGTCGTGCTATTTCAGAGAAGTTCTGTTAGATTTAAGGGTAATTTGTCCTTCTGGTAGGTTATRAAACCATAAGGAGAGTAAACCATGTAAGCAGCTTAAGTGCCATTCACCTTTTCAGGGTAGCAGCAAAACTGTTTTATAATGCATGCGTTATATTTATACTTCTGAAACTGTTGGTTGCTCTTTGTCACAAGACTGCTGTCTGGCTAGCATCAGACGGCCGTTATTTAAAATATTATTTTGCTTGTGATGATGATGTTGTAATCGCGTGCCATCTGTGGCTACTATCCCGCTGAAAAGTGATTTTTATAGTTTGCTTATGTTTTGTCAATAGTAGTTGGTTTTAGCTTTCTGTTTTGCTGATGAATTAACAAGACACTAGGTGGAGCTAGCTGTTGATAATAAATAGAGATACGGTAATAYAGGCCTGTCTAATGAGCAAGCCCATGTATGCAATGATTATTATAAAATAAAACAATAAAAAATATGTAGAGCTTGGAGTTGGACCTTGGACATGAAATTCTAGATCTGATGGGGTTAAAGGAAACAACTTCACCATTTTTCTTTCCTTTTATTATTTTACATCAGAGATGATTATTATTAATAATAATAATAAAAGCATCTATATTCAACAAAGAAGGCTGAGAAGCAAAAGAAAGGAAATTAAAGATGAAAAGAGGAGAGAAGTAGCAGTAGGAACCAACAGGTGTTTCCACTGCAGATACCTGCAGAAATCCAGTTGCACATCTGTCTTATTTTAGTCTATTGCATGTAAMTCTTCTGTCTTCCTTACATATAAATTCCTCTTTCCGTTCTGTCTTCCTGATTTAATTTATATAGTTGACAACTGTCACTTTATAATTATGGGACCTATATTTTAAAATCATTTCTTGGAAGGGTGATCTAAAAGGTGGGCCAGGGCACAGGAAGTTGTCACTCGCATGTTGGTTAGCCTTAATTAAGAAATATGCAAAGAGTTACTTATTGATAGAGGTGCAAGCTGCTTATTTGCACTCCTTCACATTGTTTTGGTTATTAAACCTCAGTATAGGATAAGAATTTTGTAATCCTAGATAGTGTGACAACAAAAGAAAAATACATTCTCTTCCCTATAGATTTGGGGATATGGTATATATATTCAACAAAGAAGAGAGAAAAATCAGGATATATGCTGGCACATCAGGATATGGCAACAGGAAATGACGAAGAAAAATGGGGAATAAATAAGTAAAAYGATGTAAGTACAGGAAAAGTGACAGGCAGAAATAAAGATTAAGAATATGAGCTGGAGCAGTCTGGTAGAGCTGTGGAAATTCTGATGAACATCTCTAGAGTGAAGCATTTGCAAGTTCAGTCAATTGCAGTAAAAGGGAATTGGGGTAGTTAGATACTTGAATTGGTGAGGAAAGCTTGCCCAAGGTGGAAATGACAGCTGCTTGACGCTTCAGGAGTATTGAAATGTAGTTGTCTGGAGGTTGGGCACATTGTCCACAGAAACTTGAAATTTTTGGTATTGAGCTTAACACATGAGTTGGAATGGTCCTGAGAAAATGACAGTGCTAAAGAAAACTGGGTTGAACTTGGGCCTATTGGCTGTTGCACAAGCCTTGCAAGAAAGCAGCAGTGCTTTGTCAACCTGAAGGGAGTTTTCAGTCCTGAGCTGCATGGTTAATGCAGCAAAAGCATGTGAGATCAGGTATGCTGCAGATGAAGCTTACTGTTTGACAAGATCATACAGTCCTTTATTCAGGGTAGGCCATGATTTTAAAAAAAATCATTTTTATAAATAGTCATAAGCACAAAAATGTCTTTTGGAATGTGTTAAGGTATCATTACCTTCATATCTGTTTCCTGCTCTGCTTTGTTCYCCCCAAAACCTTGCATTCTGAATGAGCTCGTCATATGAGACTTGGCTCAGATCCTGTAAATGTTCGTTCTGACAAGAGGAAGACATTTGTAGTGCAACTACTGTTGGCTTTTTAAGTGCTACTGTTTTACTCAGGTTTTGGTTCCTTCTACAGAAATGAAAATATTGTTTTAGAAATACTCACAGTAATAGGAAGAGTCTGACCATCTCAGGGAAGGATCATGAAAAGCTAAGCCAGGTGAAGACATATACTCCTCCTTCTCTTTTTTATTAAAATCTAACTATGTTAAAATCTACTGCAGCAAGAAGGAGAGCAGCAGGAGGAAAAACGACAAGGAAAGTGCGAAAATGGTGCGGCTTCAGGTGTCCCAAAATAAAGCCCTGTGAGATTGTGTGAAGAGACAAGACAAACAGTCACTTGATGAATGGGTCRTCACCACCTTGCAAAATGTACACGAGGAATGTCACAGGAAAGTCAAGCTTGTCTTTAGTCTAGGGGATATTACTGAGTATATGGTTTTGCTGTGCCAAACACCTTTCTACAAAGAGATGTTATGGCTACTAACCTAGGTTAGTAAGGACATCCAGAGGAAAGTCTGAGGATTTTCTGAAGGCTAATATTTTCTTGCTTACTCCTCTCATTTTGGTGAAATCACAAAGTACTCAAAGCAGAAAATTACTGTTTTTAAACTGAAAATAACAAAAAAGATTACAACTTGCTGCTCTGCTGTGTGTCTAAGTGGGTGAATATCCAAATCCCACCTCTTTAAACTACAAGCAGGTTTGCAGCTTCTTATTCRCTGTTAGTGCCACCGGCTTCAAAATATCCAGGTGATGTGCTACAAACCTCGGGCTGTGAATGAAGCTTTCATGGAGTCCTTGCAGAAACATCCTGGAGCTGACAGACTCGGTCTATTCATGAAAATGTGAGAGTCGTCATCAGAAAAGAGGGTTCTACAAGAAACTGGGGAAACAACAAGTAGTAATAGTTTTGTTTGGATCTTTTTTATGTATTTCCATTATGATCTGAGCATCTATGCATGAGAATAAGCATACCAAATGTATCTGTTYATAAAAATCATAGCAGTGCCTTCCACGTACACTGCTGTTTCTGTAGTTTCTGTTATTTCTAGACCAGCTCTTGGTCTTACGAAAGGAAAATCAGAAGAGAAAGAGAAGATTAGGCTTATAGTGCTTTTCATTTGTATCCTTCAGTTTCCTAACTTAGTGTTTTACATCACAACACACTGTTCTTTACAAGGTGTTTCTTTCGTTTACATATCCCTGAAGACATTGCACAGAGCTGCAACCAGTACTTTACTTGCTTGRTGATAAAGAAACTCAAGATGCTAAAATGGGCCAAGAGAAGTTTCTRGTTTTGACCAGTGCTCACAAAGACTCTTTTTTCTTTTTAATTCTATTCTATTTTTTTCTTTCTTTCCTCTACTTCCTCCTCTCACTCTCATCACTTATCACAGCTGGAGAAAAAGGTAGATGGAAAAAGTTAGAGTAAACTTTGAATGAAAACAGAGATATTTGAAGCTGTTTTCTTAATCTGTATTTTGTTTCACTTTCTCCTCTTCCTCTGACCTCACGATGCTTAGGAATAAAAAGCATGTAGAATGTCTTTATGCTTTAGCATTCATTCCTGATCACTTCTATTGATCTGTTTCCCTGAAACTTAAAAGCCACACTAAATAAAACCACTATATACTGCTTTCTGTAGCCTTTCTTTTTATGAGCAGCCTGTTATTTTTATATAGCCTTTATGCAGGTCACATATATTTTTGCAGTAGATAATGCAAACAAAGATATTGAGAATAGATTCAGCTTCTTCTTGTCTTTTCTAGGAAAATCACTTTTGTATTTTTCACAGTATGCTTATGTTTAACACATTTTTATTTCCTTGTATTAMAAAGTACTATTTATATTGTGAACTCTTCTATCATTTGATACTAATGGTTGCAAATGGTACTTAATAAATATTCTCCATTCCTCACTCTTTCAAAGGGCAAGCTGGAATAGTAATTTTCACCTGTTTGTCTAAATGAAAGGATTCATCAAGGACACAGACTTTTCACTGTGCAGGTGTAGGCTGCTTTTTATTGACAGTTGGCCCAGTGTAAGATAAGGACTGCCAACACTAAAAACGTAATCTGTTGTCTTCAGTAATGATTGCAGGTCAGAATCCTGACTGAATCGGGTTTGGTAGCAAGGCAGAAAAGTTTTAAATATCTATGTGGATGTGGAAGACACGATGCTGTTTACATTTTTCCAAGCCAATGGATTCCAATGGATGGAATCTTTCAGGATGGATGTTGGTGAAATAGTTTTGGTGCAGTTCAAGTAGTCAGTGACTGAAGACAAATGTTTGCATTGCTAAGAGAATTTTGCTTTCTCACCTTTATGGTTTAATGCCTATAACGATCCTCATATTAATAGTAAAATTACTGTTTTCTAATTTTTCAGTGATCTTGTTTTAGACTACTGAAAAATGCAAGGGATTCTAATCTTCYGGATTTGACATTTAACAAAACATTTTAAAAAACAAGGACCAGCCCAGCTGATCCTGTGATTAAATCTTTGTATGCATGCATCTCTTCAGATATACCTTCAGAAGCCAAGAATAAAAACCATGTCACAGATGTTGGTAAATCCCAGTAGCTAATTCTGTTTACGCCCAGGTTCTGTTTAGTTTCAAAACTTCAGAAATAACGAGGATTAGGTAAGTGGCTAGCTATGATGCAGCCTGGACCCTACATCAAACACACTCTGAGGCAGTTAGGGCCAGGAGAAGGAGCTCGCTCTGCTAATTTGAGGGTGGAACTAAGAGGCAGAAATCCAAAAAGCTGCTGCTGTCTGTGACACCGTGCAAGTCAAAACGAGCACCGTCATCTGCCCTCAGAATGCCAAAATCAAATATATTTTTCTTCTTTCAGAGAGGCTGTGCTTTAATTTCTGTTAAGTTCTTTTAGTCTTTTATGTAGTAATTTCTTATTGCCAGTTGCAGTACCTAATCCTACACTTTTCTTAGGGACAGGGTTTGCTATACTATATGGGCCTTAATGTGACTTCTTTTTCATTTTCAGCATTCACCAAAGTGTCAGGGCAGATAATAAATGACCTGTAACTATAGGGAAACAGTATATTGCTCTAAAAGCATCAATTAGTATTATACTTCTGGCTACAAGCAAATGAATTTTGCAGAAGGCCCTAGTCAAACTGTTATTTAGTGTGGAATTCTGAGCGACCTGGCTGACCCCTTGAATAAGCAATGTCCCTATCAGCTGTGTTGGGTAAGATCTATCACATAGTTTTATGCAGAGCTGCCTAAGCCTAGGCAACAGCACACTTACTAATTTATTATTATTTAGTGCAAGTATTTTATTATTTATTGTGTGACAAGGTATATGGCACTTCACAAAGCACAAAGAAAAGTGAATTCTTTGCCCTAGGGATCTATATATAATTAACATGAAGAGTTTGATTTGTATTCTCAGAAATAAACACAGAATTAAGCCTGCAAACCCTGGCTAGCTGTGAGGCTGTAGCATACTCTAAGCAGAATTGGGACTGCATTTTGCTGTCTTCTTGTTCCTGCGACATAACTTTAGGATTTTAGACTGACTGCTAGAAATAATTGTATCACAGAGGCATACCATCCACTGAGAATTTTAAAATGCCATAGAAACACCAAGTACCAATATTAATTGTTACAATTTCTGTGTGAGCCTTCGGTAGGTATGCCYTTGGAAATCTTTCACGGTCTGTACTGCAATAGGAAATGGGGCAGGGAGGGGGAGAGAGAGAAAGGAATGGAAGGAAGGAAAGGAGGGAAAGAAAGCAGGGAGAGGAAGGAAAGGAAGGGAGGAAGGAAGGGAAGAAAAAAATATGAACCAATCATCTGTTGCATGGGGGAAAGGTAAAGGGGTCATATTATAGGACCAACTAACTCACCTGTTGCTTTATGCAATATTTTGGTATCTGCCAGGTCAGGATGTACTAGTTTTCACCTGAGTATACAAGCATCTCAGAACAACTGTATTTGCTATTTTAATTTCAGAGAGAAGAAACCTAGGTATGCCGTTTGTGTTGCAGCACAGTTTTCTGGTTTAACACCTTGCCCCAGGAATTGTAGAAATAGAGAAAACACAAAAAAAAACTATTGAGAGATGAATCAATGCTGAAATTGTCAATTTTATTTTCTTCTCTGGGATTTATTTGGTCCCAATACTGTGCAAGTTTATAGGAAAAAGAAACTAATATTGCCACTGTTGAATAGATCTGTACTGACAAGCTGGAATAGCAATTCTGTATATCCACAATTTAAGCATCAGACTGGCAAGACCTGGCTTCACTAGGTCAGCTTCAAATCTGCACTCCCCTGGAAATGCAGAAGGAGAATACTGGAGAGAAGTTTTGGCGACTGCAATGCCTGTTTTCTAAGTGACTTTAGACAGGATTATTCCAAGTGAGCTTTCAAAATTTTCASGAGGTAATGACTCAAGGTCCATCCTTTGCAGGGATAACTGGTATTAGAAAGGACAAACATTAATTACAGCTCATACTTGGTTAAAAAAATGTTGTGAAATAAAAGTTTTTTTTCTCTCTGTTTGCGGCACTGAGAGTCACTCRGGTACTGTTTCTGAACTTACTTTAAAAAGCTAGATGAAAACACATCATGAAAAGGCCATCAATACTAGTTTAAAGCCAGTGTAGATAGTATGCACATGAACTAAGAACAGGATCATGRGGAATTACATCTGTGGAACACCATCACTGCTGATTTTTTTTGTGTACCAGAGAGAGAGCACATGCATCAGAATATTTCATAGGTTGTTTTTCTAACATGCAACAGAAACTTGAGGAAGAACARCTAGCACTTAAGCACAAAAAATAGTTTATCTTCTTTTTTTTTTAAAAAAAAAAAGGAGGGTGTTTGTAGCATTCAAGCTGTTTCATCTTTTTGAGATAATTACTAAACAGCAAATACATTCTGGCTTCAGGTTGAGATAGTTTTTTTTTTTTTAAAAAAGTGGCATGTTGGGTTGCTAGTAGATGGGAGGAAGAGCAAGCTGTCATTTGCACAGTGCTGCAAGGTATCTAATGTAATGGCTGTGATTTTTAAGGTTGTGTTCTGTTTCCAGYGTTGCTAACATGGTAAGTTTGAAAAAAGTCTAGTAGGAGCTTTGTCCAGTAATAGTATTTTCCATAAAATAAAAGTTGTAATCACAAAGAGTGAGATACAAGGGCCTGTTTAGAGATTAGTCAGGTTCAGGAGCCACTTTGGACCACMCAGCAGGAGCTCTCCGTGAAGGAGATCTCCAGACAAACTTGTTTAAACTTGAAGAAAAATTTAGTTTGGGAGGTAAGTAAAAGGTCAGAGGATATTATGTGCAGGGAGTGTTACCCTGGGACCTTTTTATCTTATTCATTACTRAACCCAAATCTATGTCTTGGAATCAAAAAGCTTTGTTTCCCACCGTCAGCCTCCTGAGCTTCAGACAGTAGTAGTGTGACAGCACCATGCTGCTTTCTACTCTACCTGGGATCCTGTTCCAGGATCTCACTGAAAAAAATGGCAAGAGCCTTCTTTAAACTGTTGGGAGAGTATGCCTGGGAAAAGAGACATAACCTAACACCAGTCAAACTGAGTTGTTGTAGGCCTCTGTGGAAAGGTAAAGGGCTAGAACCGGTCTGCCTAGGGGCTGAGGCAGATTGTGTTATGCATTTATTTTTATTTATTTTTTGGTCTTTGGTTTGTTCAGCAGTCCAGTAGTGGTTTGGGCCCACTTGTTCTCAAATTTGTTTGGTGGACATTAAATGTGGCTTTCTTATGTGTAAGTTAGAGAACAGGGTTACACGTCAAGGTGAACATCAGGGCTCAGTGGAGATACCCAGGGAAGTCTGGRTTTTCTTAGACATCTCTCCTAGCTTCAGTGAAATGGAACTGGAGAGGAGTCTGCAAACTGGTTAAAGGAGGCAGGGCTCATGTATTTATCTGGTAATTCTGAAAGCTAGTCAGAGATTATTTGTGAAAGCCTGGCAGTACTTTCTCTCCTTCTTACCAAAGAAATTAAATTACCCCACCCCATTACCAGAATAAAAGATAATATTTTCTGCAGACATGGTTTCAGATGAGATCTGGAGTGTTTCTTTGAACAGTTTGGCTTGATACTTAGCACCTGTAAGTCATTTATCTTGCTGTTTATATTTGCAAGTACCCTGAAATAGTCTAGTTCCTTATAGTAAATAAAGAGCTCCATAGCTCAAGAACAACAGAATACATATGCAGTAAGTTATAATGGAAGTTGAAATTTCAGTAAAGGAAAGCTCATCTATACRTGAAACAGGATTAATTTCATTGATCACATTCTTCTGTTAGCATAGTTTCCTAAATTCTGGCTCTTTTGTTCAGGTTTTCTTGATGCTATRCTTTCACCAGGACTGAGTATTGAACAGTTTATTATTGTTATTATTACTGCTACTACTACTTCGGAGGTAGAGCTTTAAATGCCTACTGAAGTCAGAACGGGCTTGAAGCACTGAAGGATTCCTTTCACTTTCAGGAGAAGTAAGGGTGGGCTAAGACACACCTAAAATCTGTTTTATGTGTTTTTGTAATCACTACTTGAAGAACTTTAAATCCTTAAATAACAGTAGTGTGGGAGAGAAAAGTTACATGTGGAAATCAGGCTTAAGGAATATATCAGAGGTCCATTTCTGTGCATATTTAGAAAACGGCTGTGTCTCTATATGTTTCAAATGGTGCTCGGCATGGTGCTCCCATGGTGCGGGCACTCAGCTCAGAGCAAGAAAATGAAGATTCAAGCCCTCAAAGACTTGTTCCCTTGTAATCCTATTTACAGCCATTTAAGATCAGGTCTAAAGTCGAATATTACAGTAAATGTTGTTAACACTGGAAAGTAAACAGCCTGACAGTGATTGAGTTTTTTGCCACAGGAGAGTAGAGAGAAAAATCTTGAATAAAATAAATACAAGAATTAATTGTTCCCTTTTCACTTACTTGGRTATTTTATTCTGTTTTTCTGAATACTGAATATGCCATTCCCATGGAGCAGTCCTCAGAATTCTGATTTTATCATGTTGGGAAGTACTACATTCATATATTTAGGGAAGTGAACTGAGAAATAGCATTAACAGGAAACTTCCCACATGCATATGATTGCTGAAGACTTGCCAGGTGATAACTTTATGAAGCACTCCTGTATCTGATTCTTAATGGTTATACCTTGCAAAGTATATTATTTGAAATCATTGCTCTCTGTTCAACTGTGTCTGGGAACATAAAATAGTTTGGAGTTCAGAGAGAAAGAGCTCCCAAGCCCACCCCAAGTGTCACTTCAAGTTGAAACTACCAAGAGATTAATTAAAAAAAAAAAAAAAAAAAAAAAAAGTTTCTCACAGTAAGGTTTTGTCATTTTTTTTTCTTTACCACAAAAAGTGATTGCAAAGTATTTAAAGTATGTAGTTGTAAGCCAGGTGGATGAGGCAGGTATATCTTTGAATGCATGCCTCTTCTATGCCAACATTATAAAATGATCCCAAGGCATTTCACTGCACAGAGTTCAGAAGGGCACATGTGTGTCTATATGTGTACAAAAGAGAAGAAAGCATGAAGGAGGTAAAATTGCTTTGTTACTACTTATATTTCTACATACAAACTTTTTGAGCTGACTACAGCTGGGGAATGAAACAGTTCTCCTGAAATGATGAGTTAGTTATTCTTTTGTTATTCCATTGAATTGCAGTTTTCCCACAGCCTTGAAACCTGCTGGCATCACTTTGAAAAAATGAAATTAGGATCACTGCTAACACTTCCAAGAGATTAACTTCCACTCAATGGGAAAATCAGTTATACTAGTAGATTACAAAATAACACCAAAAGGAGAATGTCTCTTCCACAAAAACTAATCATATGCTATTTGTAGAAGCAGTAACTTAGCTTTCTACATTTTCTGTCTTGAAAGATATATGAAAGCTTTTCAGAAATCCGTGATGGGAATAACTAGACTTGTTCCATCTGAACTAATGTTATAATAAATAGTATAGGTAAATACATTTCTGGCATTTATCAATTCTGCTAAAATAAGGAGAATTGAAAGTAAGAATAAGAATACATCCGGTGAAATTGAAGAGCAATGCTTTTAGAAAGTGATGAAAGGAAAACGTTGTTAAACTACATTTCATGTTTGGAACTCACTGCCAAATAGATRTGAGTTTAAATAAAGAAGTCAATGGTAGCTCAAAGCACAGTGGGAATATTCACACTTGCAAAATTTGAGAAAGCATATGTAGGTCTTGCTTTGAGGTTTAACAATTTTTTGAATGTTTATTTGACATCTCTTCATCTCTTCGCCATCATCCATAAGGATGCCTTCTCTTCACCGCGGCCAGTGTTACAACTAAGATTGTTTTTAAAATCAACTGACAAACTGAAAACCAGGAAAACTTTCCAGTTAGGGCTTGTCTAACGTGGTTATTAAAAGCTCCCATGRCATTTGTAAAATGGCCAAATGAAGTCAGTGTTATTTATTTTGATATAAATATGTTGTTGCTTCTTTTTATTAATCAACACTTAATATTCAAGTAAAGCTATATATCTTCCTAGTTTTTCTCTTTTATATTATATTCTTTCCACTTCTTATTTTATTCTGTAATGTTTGCTAGATTTTCCTCACGCTTTTYCTGCTTTCTTATTTCCTTTCTCTGCTGTATCTTATGATGTCTGTAGGTAGTATTCAAGATGGAAGGTGCCAGTTAATACCTATGTAAAAGTAAATGCGTCTCATTTTTCAGAGGTGTTAAAGAAAGCGTTTGACTACTGAAGCTCTCAGAGAAAGGCTAAAGTGGCATACATCTTTTATGTATCGCATCAACTGTTTTACATGCCACTGTCATCCTGTCTGAAGTTGTGCAGGATTAGTTTCAAGCCATGCAAAACAAACAGGGCAGGTATGTTGCTGCCACTTTGAACTGTGCGTATCACATTGACTCTTCTGTCAGATACACTTAAACTGGAAAATAGCTGGTGGATGTACATCAGCCACACACTGAATGTGGCGTTCACCTCCCAGTCGCATTCARCAGCGGTGGGACTGGTTACTGATACGTAACGCTGACCAGTCCCCGCAGCCTGCCCACGTTGTTATTAGTGTAACCGCTGTAAGGAAGTCGTTCCTTAGCTCTTGCACGTATTTCAGATCGGTGTCTTCCCTGTCGCATCCTGTGTCTCCTCGTGAGTGTCACCGCTTGCAGCAATTGCTGACGTCGCGGCTAGCATTACCGCTGCGGGTGGGCGCTCTCCAGCAGGCAGCTCTCTCTTAACACGTTATTTGGCCCTTCAGTGGCATTCAGCTTTATTTTGAGCTCGCTTGCGTGCGTGTTTTTGTGCTCACACACAGGTGTTTGTTCGAGTATGTGTTTTGAAGTTA
Source organism: Rhea americana (assembly GCF_003343005.1). NCBI lineage: Eukaryota > Metazoa > Chordata > Aves > Rheiformes > Rheidae > Rhea > Rhea americana. The sequence goes on from NW_028186745.1 coordinate 2,236,926, forward strand.
CAAAGAAAAAAAAAGGGAGCAGGGAAAGAAAGAAAGAAAGAAAGAGACTGCTTTCCTTGGATTTATTGTCCCTAAGGCCTTTATTTTTTTCCACACTTGGATGATACCTTGTCTGCTTCTTCAGTGTAGATATTTTTAGTACAGCTGGGGAACCTGTGGGTCATTGTGGGTCACTTTCTTAGCTTAATCTTTTGTTACTTATGCTAATGATACTTGTGGCTCTGTGGGTTTCTACTTCACTTTGGCATATTGCCAGTCCTGCAGCAGAAGCCAAAGGTGACTTTTTCACTCTATTTGAGATGTTCTTAAAGCACATTTTCCTTTTCCAGTGACGTAACCCGGAGAACTCTATAGCTAAGCTGATGAARCCTGTCTCTATCCTGTCACAGGACCATGGATTTACAGCCTCAGATTTATTCTTTTCAGTGTCTGGTTAAGTTTTAGAAAAGTTGGTTAGATTGTCCAGAATAGTAGAAATTTTCTTCCCCCCCCCCCCCCCGAGATTTTTAAGTTTGGATAACTGAGATAAGGAAATAGTGATACCAACAATGTGCATGTGTTCCCTCTTCTAATGAGATAATTGTATTTCATTGCAGTGGGGTCTCACTTTTGAAGAACTTCAGGTGGCTTGCAACATGACTGAATTTTGAGGTTAACAATTCCAAGACAGATAGGTACATTATTATCCCTATTCYGAAAATGAAAATAGCACACGAAGGTTTAAGGAAACAGTGGTCATAAAAGTAATCCATGGCAGAGAGAGGAACAAAGACCTCTGTCCAGTTCTGTRTCTTCATTTCCTTCTGAAATATTGTGCTAAAGAGGGAGAGGAATAAGATTTGGARACTCTGTTGCTGTTTTTTTTCCCTATTTCATATTCTTCTGATGACTCTGTGAGTACACAMAAGCTAGAGCCTTATTAAATTGTTCAGCTCTTGCCTGTGCTTGGCTTTCATTAGCATTGTAAAAGGTGGCTCATATTTTTTAAGYTTAGCTGGAGCCTATTATTTCCTTCATCGCCAATCTTCTAAGTAATGCAGAGGGAGTTGCCATGTTCTATAAAGCTAATAAAAAAATCAAGGTGTTTTTWGRGTCTAGCTTTTGCTCCAATTTTTGCATCCTCTGAGCTAAAGGATCTTTTCAGCCTTCTAAACAAAGTCTTCCAAGTCAATCTTTTGTTAGATTGACACACATCACACATCATACCCTAGCTTTTGAGGAACAGTTCAAGGTTTGCATCTTGATAGGCTTTTAACAAATGCAAGAAGGTATCCAGGCATACTCCTTTGTCTGTTTTTTCTCAGTCTTAAATCTCTCTGTAGGTCAACTTCAGAAGAATTCAGGAAGAAAGAGGGTAAGCTTTTCTTTTGGTCTCCCAAAAAAAGTGTTTCTGGTTAGTGCACTTCTGAGCCTGGGGTTTCTCGGGGCTCAGAAGCCTGAGAAATAGTAGCCATGTCCYTGAAAGCAGGGGCATGTGACAGAGCACTGGCACAGGTTGCCCAGAGAGATTATGGAGTCTCCTTCTCTGGAGATCTTCAAGGGCTGCCTGGATGCAACTCTGTCTAATATGCTCTAGGTGACCCTGCTTGAGCAGGAGGGTTGGACTAAATGATCTCCAGAGGTCCCTTCCAACCTTACCAATTCTATGATTCTATGACRTAGCTACTATTTGTYTTCTAATCAGAGCRGTAGGAGAGCAGGTGTTAGTAGGAATGGTGCTGAGCATCTGCAAGTATGTCAGTGCAGCTACCAGAAAAGATTCCTGGCTCATCAAGTTTCTGACTGCTTTAGGGCACAACTACAGTGTGCCATGAAGAGAGCCATGCCAACTTCAAATGAGCCAAGTCGGGAGCTGGAAGCTGTTTAGCTACGTTGCACAGGAGAGATGGTGATGTTTTCAGGCCTGCAGACCCATAAAATGTGCTGGGTCCCACAACTTTGTCAGATGATCAAAGGAAAAGAGAAAAAAAAAATCCCCCCAAATTTCTGCGGAAAATTAATCAAAACATACATACCTACATACGTATATATGTATACACTGACAGACAAATACTGCAAACCAGCCAAATTCATAGTACTCTCTACTTGTTTTTCCTACTAGGAATTCTGTAAACACTGAGAGCATTTTTAGATTTTAATACAGTTTAAGTGGCTAAAATAATTAACCAGAATGCTTTCAGAATAAAAAACCCAATGATTACATAGGAGACTATAATAAACACAATCTTCAATGCAATACATTTCTTAATTTCTGCTGCTGCCTTTAAGTTGAAAACAAATAAATGCAACTCTTTCTACGTTCACTTTCTGCCAAAATTGGCAACATTCACAAATGCAGGAACAGAACTGAATGCGTTTATGACAGTCATGATAATTATGGAATACAAGATTAACCTAGCTAGGGAAGATAAATGTCTTGGTATTCTCTGCAGTGATAAACTGACTCTGGAATGCAACTTGACACAGTGGCAGATGAAATTTGATTTTTTAGCTATACATAGCTCACAACAGGCTGCTGTAATATTAGTTGAATCTAAATGCCCTGAGATTCTCATGTTGTCTTTGTAGCAGGGGTAGTTATTCTTTTATATTATTTTATGAGAAAAGTCTATAGCTTTAATGCTAGAAATAGGTAAGAGTCTTTGAAAGATGCTGAAAATGGGAGACTAGTTTAAGCTGTAGAAAATGTTTTCTCTCTTTAAATGTGAATTAGATATTTCTCAAAGTTCATATATTACAGATCTGTCAGTATAATCAAATTTCATTGGTATTGTGTAACATGCCCTTTCTTAATAAAAATAAGTCAGATTCGTTTAGGATATAAGATCAGATTTGTATGAGCTATAACTGACTTCTGTAAAACCAGGCTAAATCTATATAGTTTGTGAAGAAAAATACARTTATCTTTTCCTCAAATTATGGAGGCAAGAAAGATATCATGGTGGTCATGAAGCTACAGCAGTTACTGTATATTGGCTGATGCAATCCTTTGTGTTACTGAAGTGCTGCTGATAAATGTCTGCTCTCTAATTTTCCAGTGCCATCCTCTGTACATGTGGAAGAGCTTTACAGTGATGTTAATTCCTTCACTAACTAAACGAGAGCCCTTCAGTGAAAGTCAGCCTTGGAGATTTCTCCAATAATTTCAGTAAATGTTAGAATCTTTGGGTCACATCTTCAGCATCGAGTCCACTAGTATTTGCAGTGATTCATTTGCGCTGAATTTTTGTTCTGTAATGCACTCTTTTTTTTTTAACCTTCTGAATTAAGAGATAGAAAATAGATTTCCAATTAAAGCACAAGGACAGGAGTTACTGAAACACTGTATTCTTTTCCTGAGCTCTGCCATTCATTTGCAGCTGATTCAGAGAGTTTAGGACCAGGGAGGATCATTCAGTTTGACCTGTAAACTACAGACCACTACGTTTTGCTTAGGTACCCCTTTGTTTGTCCCAATAACTTCTATTTGACTGAGGCATGGCTTTCAGAAAGACACCTAAGAAGACAACAGCAAATGCAGACGCAGTGCTACACCTGGCAGTTCTGTTGCCCCTCCTAAACAAATACGCCTCCTGTGATTGAAAGCTCACCTCAGTCTTTCAACTCTATCAGCTGGCCCACTATGCTAGCTGTCACTGCAAACTTTCCATTCTTACTTTTCAGCATGACTTTGCTTGGCTTCATCAATTCACTGCTTTTCTGCTTTTTTTCCGGCTTCTGTAAAGCTTTGTCAGCTGTTGTGCTGGTTGAGGACTGTCCTAGAACATGCCCTAGAACAACATTTTGGTGTGATGTTTCCACGRGTACACTTCCAAAGTGTTTGTCTTCTCTTTTTCAAATGTGGAATTCCCTGGTTTGCATCCTTTTAGGGCAAATCACCTCTCCTCCCCTCGTATTCACTGTGTCACTACACAGTGAGCGGTCTTATACCTTCTCTTTAGCTGTGCATAAATATACTTCTCTGCTGCTCTTGAACTTGGTATAGTGATGGCATACACTTCCAATTCAAATAATATTAAAGACCTGATATTTGATACATACTTGATAACTGGTACTTAAAAATAATTTTTTCATCAAGAAATACTGATTGAATTGATTAGAAACAGCTCCTGTCAATGGCTGTATTTTCTGTTCTTTTGAGGGAAGAAGGAAAGGGTTTAGCACTACAGGAATTCTAAAGTATCCTACTTCCTAACAAAGGTTACAGTTCCTAAAACGATACACAAACCTTACTGTTTGGAAATGCAAGTCTGAGGGGTGTGCCTTGGATTAMCAGCCCTCTTGTCTTCCCTGCTTCTTTCCGTGGCCGTCTGAACCTKCACCTAAGGCTCAATCTGAGAACTCCCTCCATCTTTTGAGGCATCATCACCTCAATATGCTTTGGAACTTCATTCATACACATTCACCTAAAGAAATCTGAAGAGCCTTTTAAACTGGTACTCTCCCTTTCAGATCTGTGTATTAATTAATTTCTCATTGCTACCATTCATTGTAGAATAATGATTTTTTGAAATATAATTTCCTTCAACTTTAGAAAATTGTTTCTGAAGCACGGCATGTATTTATTTATTATTGGCTGTCCCTTGCTCTGGATATGTCTTTTTTTCATTTCTATAAGACTGTTTCCCCCCCATTCCACTAGAATGTAGAAGAATCCATATTCTGCAGGATTAATCCTCAAGATTTTTTACTATCCTAGCATAGAAGRTGTTCCAAATACGTAAGTGTTAAAGGTGGTAGTTTTATTAATGAATAAGCATGTCAAAGCCCATATTACTGTTAATATAATACAAAACATTGTTGACTGGTACTTCTAATGATTGGACATTTATTCTAAAAGAAATCTGCCAATTATTCTCCTGTTTTATGATAGCTAACGGATTAATAGATCTAACAGCAYTATTGTTCACTTTCTTTCTTCTAGAATTTGTTTTGATGCCACTTACTGCCCTGAAAGGAGCTTTGAGTTTACTTGCTACTGCTTACAGTTCATGTAGAATCTTGATTCACCAAAACTCCTGAGTATTTGAGCAAAACTTCTGAGTATTTGAAAACTCAACATATACCCTGAGCTTTGACCTGAGTGCATGCATTTTTCTAGGTAGATGTTTTTGTCCTGAGGCKCTCAGGTAGACAGAGTTTATAAACCCTACAGGACAGAGGCTTTCTCCTCAGAGGCTATAAACTGTGCAGTATTCCAATTCAGCAGTCATTTTTATTCATGGTCTCAATTGTCCAAATAATTCTCATGCCCCTTTTATATTCACACTGTCATAATGCAGCATGTAATGTAGCATGCTTTGATATGATGGCCAGAATGTGCTCAGAAATTATTTGAGCATTTGGGATGACTGAGAGCAGTAGCAGAGCCCTTAGTGCACCTTTTAAAGTACATGTGTGGAAGTGCTTCTGTTTAAAAATACTTGTCCAAATTATGTTCTTGGTAATGAGGGTGTCACCTCAGCAAGGTTTCAGCTGGGAAACTCAGTGCAGAGTTTGGTCACAATATCACGGAAGAAGCTCATCAAGTTACTGGAAGTGATTTAAATCTTATTAGTGCAGGCATTGTGTGAAATTGAAGCTGACAGGTTGTTCAGTTTGATCAAGGGGGTTGGGATTTTTTTTTTTTTTTTTTTTTTTGAGAGAGAGAGGATAGGATAGGATAGAAGTATTGTTATGCGGCAGCCTTCATTACAGGTCAGAGATTTCTTTGGACATAAGCTTCCGCCRCTGAAGACAAATATTACAGGGGAAGAAGAAAGGTTTTAAAAAAGACCTATTAATATGCCATCAAATCTCTGGACTCCTCATAGCTTTCTGAGGCATCTACAAGTTGCAGCATGATTATTTCCAATCACATCAGCCTCTTCCTATATTGTCTTTTGCAGGCAGATCCAGCTAACTGTCAGTGCTGCATAATTACTCTGCCCATGTGTTTACTCTGCTCATGCTCCAGATACACTAAAGATCTGGCATGCTAATGCTGTGACAAACTAATAGATCTTCCTAGGCTTAGTAGCTTGGCTTTAACAGCTTGTTTTAACTGGCTTGTAGCTTAATAGCTTCAGCGCCCTACAAGTTGCGTTTGGCTCAGAGCATCGATGGAGCAAGCGTGGGTGTGCAAGGAGTGCAGGCAGCTAGAGCTTGCCTTTGCCCCAGGAGGACCACGCAGACGAACCTTGGGAGGCTGACGCAGCAGCCTGTGGAGAGTGCTTCCTCGAGCTCTCCCCATCTGGTGCTGAAGAAGTGACATCTAGGTTAACTCAAAGACAGTACTGGAGAATGGTGGGAGACTCCCTACACCAGGAGCTGCTATGGCAGCCATGGACCCATCATGCTTTGGGGAAGTTTTCAGTCCAGGGAATGTTAAGAGTAATACAAAAGCCTATAGCTTGATGAAGTGTAAGAATTTCAAGCAGTTATAAAGCAGAGGGGAAAGCACCCTATTTCAGGTTACCCCAAAGTCCCAGCAGAGTAAAACTATTTTGCAAATATTTTGAGGAATACAGGCATCTCAAAAGACTTCTACCTAGAAAATAGCTAGCAAATGGAGACTTTGGCTTTAATATTCATCATCCTTTAACTGCAGCTGTTCAAGAGACCAGATATAGAATGATTACATTATAAATACCGAGTTTCTAAGGTGGACCACAGTAAGCTAAAATGTCAGTTTGCCTAATGTAAACACTTGACATACGTTGAGCCGAACAGAGAGTAGTAAGGTTGAAAACTGTCTATTTGCTCCTGGTCATCTCTCTTAATTTTTTTTTCTGGGTACATGCTTGGCAGGGAGTAGATGACGAGTGCTATTTCATCTCCTCTCTTCAGAAAATATTCACTCACTYAATTTGCAGAGAGCTGAACTGCTAATGCTCTATGCGAACTTGTCTTATGGCTGGACTGTCAGAGTTTTTCTACTATTACTTTAATGAACKAGATGTAAGGCCAATTACACGTTATAAAAGCTGTAATGGTTAATTAAACTATATCTCTTACTTMGGTAGTTCAAACCTGAAGGCTATAGAAATGCTAGGTGTATATTTGAAAGTGAACTGAGACTGAAACACATAGGGCTTCTTTCTCTTCAGCCTCRTAGATACTTGGCTTTAATACGTCCAGATGAGATGAATGGCTGAATAAATTCAAGAACATTTCCTTTTTAAGAGACGGAGCTTACTTAATGATTCCCAACCTGCCCCTTTCATTCCTGTTTCTAATGCACCATCACTTCCACCTCTCTCACATCAAAGAAGAGATGAAAATGGCACCCTGCAGAGATCATGAACACTGCTCTAAAAGTGCTAGCAATGAGAGGTTGATTTTGAGTTTAATATGAAGCCTGCAAGCAGAGACTGCCTGATTTCTGCCCTCCCCCACCATCTCCCATCTCCAGAGACGCGTGCGGCTTTTGCAGGACTGCGTGTGCTTGGCAAGTATGGCCCCGTGTTCGGATCTATAGCTGGATGAATGAGGGGAGGGGCTGGAGTACCTGATTTTAGCTGTTCGGTGTGCTAGCGTCGACCTATGCTGGTATGTATGTGAAGAAGGGAAGATATGAGCTAACTCCTGATCTTAGAAACCTGCGTGGTTCTGTCTGGTCACAGCTGCCTTTCAGCACTGCTAACCTCCTTGAAGGGCATTGCCAAGAGCATCACAGTTGGCCAAAAAGCAGCTGGGGGCAAAGAAACATTTGCCTTATTTCTTCTCTAGCTTCACTCAGACTACATCTGCATGAAGAGTGTGTGTGTGTGTGTGTGCATGTAAAATACAGCTCTTGCAGCGTGAGAAGGGCTCGTGTCCTGAGAAAAAGTGCTAATGCCAAGATCGATCCCACTGAACTTCAGGCACCTCCACTGGGACTATAGTYTTGAGCGAGAAATTCCACCTAGATCGCCTTCTGCAGCTACCTCCCTCCATTCAGAGTAGTGCAAGTATGGGTTATCTACAAATAAAATCCTCTAAAAATTTGGATAGTATGAACACAGGCTGTAGTGTAGCGTGAGCCCAGATGGCTTTCATGGCATTTCAAAGAAGTTTCCGTTTAGTTTTTGACCTTGAACTTTCATATATGGAGTTTATTTTGTGCTCCCATCCCTCGAAGTCTTAGAATTGCAATAAAAGGTAGAAAATTAAAGGYGAAGAAAGCAAGGCCTGACTCTGCTACTGTAAGAGAGGTTTCTGGGTAAGTGGAAATGCATATTCACACTCTCTCACTATGCTAATGTGGGGAAAACATTTCAGTTGGTAATTATGCATTAAGTGTTTAAAAGGCATATCTCATTTAGTGCCTCTGTTTTTAAAGAACCAATTAGAAACTCAAGAGTACAAAAACAGGTATTTAACCATAGGTCAAAAGTTACTGCAGCCATGATGGGTTCTGGAAAAAAAAAAAAAAAAAAAAAAAAAAAAAAAAAAAAAAAAACCCAATTTAAAAAAAAAAAAAAAGCCCAAGCCAGAACAAAACAAACACTAAACCTAGTAACAGCTGCTTGTTTTCCAGGCATAATTTTTCAATAGCTGCTTGAGAGGAAAAAAAAAATCATAGCTATAGTGTGTAACATTTACATTCAACAGTAGTGAGGTTAAGGCTGTTGGTTCTTGTTTATAATTAATATAAATGCCACCTCTCCAGCCCCCCAGCAGGGACTAAATCCTTATGATTTCTATACCAGCTAGGATTAGAGTTCTTCGGCTGGTCAGTGACTGCCTTCTTCAAAAGGGATACTGCCATACTACAAGACAGTGACATTCAGGTGTTTTTTCAAATAAGAAAGATATCTCCTAACATATTTATTCTTTTCTTTGTGTACTGTACATTTAAGAACACTGAAATCTTCAGTCAAAATAAGTAAAATCTGGAAGAAGTGTTGTTTAATAGGCTATTACGTGTTTTGATAGTATTGTTATTTCTTGGCTTTATTCATATTTTTTTCCTCCCCAGCAGAGTTATTAATTTTCAATCCCTTCTGCTCTGTGTGGGCAGTTGTCCAATGACCTAAAAACTGGCATGTGTTACAGTTTTTGGACCATCAGTGTTTAGGTATAGTGGAAAGGCTGGGGGGACAAGGGGTTACTTCTTGAGGCGTGAGATATTATGCTTTATTTTCCCCCTTATATGTATGTATATATATATATATGTGCGTGTGTATTATATATGTATTTGTGTGTGTGTGTGTCTGTGTGTGTGGTGGCTTTTGCAAATGATTAGACGTGAAGTCTCCATTTAGGAGAACCAGAGAGTCTTGTGAGTGACTGCAAAACCTGAGGAGACCTGAAGTTGTAAAAAAAAAATTRATTTTCTCTGCACCTTTACTGTCTTTTGACATGAGGTTATCCTCTGTTGGCAGAGTGGTACGGTGTCCTTTTCCCTTTGAACCTTTGCAGTTGCTTGCATAGGAGAAAAAGACTTGTAGCTTGGGTAGAAGCTGACTTAAGCTATTCTTAGYTGATGTAGTGTCCTGAGACCATGGTCAGAGTACATATTTTAAGATATCCATGATCCTGTAGAGCTTAAGCAGATTTGGGACTGACATGCTATTTGTGGCTGAAGATTATAAGCGTAGTGAGAGCAGTTAGGGACTTAGCCCCCAACACAGAACACAACCATGYCTTGTTGAGTATAAAAGAAAAACAACCCAATCCTTTAGTCCCTCTCAATAAGCATGTAGCTGGTAACACTGTGTCTGATTCCATGATATTGCGGTTGATTGGAGCTGTGCCTTTGGAATACCAACAACAGACTRTCTAGGCCTTTCAGTTGTACTTAAAAAAATTATGGTTACGGTAGCACTAAAATGTGCATCAGACTATACCTTCTAACTTTAATTGTACAAGAATTGTTAATATAATTAGAAAAAGGTAAATGATATATCAAATCATGAATTGTGGTAGATCCTACAGGTATTATTAATCAGCAGGTACCAGAAGAGTGTTCCTAAAAGAATGCATAAACATTAAAAAGGCTCACTTGGCTTTTATAAGCAAGGAGGAGGCCTTATGTGATGAAATACTGTTGTTTACTTGTGTTCAAGCTGTCTTCTTCCGTCTTTAAACTAAATATGCTGAAGATAAGTATTCTACATATCTAATATTTGCTTTCATGAATTTATCATGATTTGCTCATTCATAATTTGTTGCCTTTTCCAGCTGTATCCAGATGCTTAAATATTAACCAAGAGAAATTTTTTTATCAGATTTGCTTTTGTTGCCACACGAACGTCATTTTGAATAATACATCTTTGATTTCTGTATGTCAAAGATGTTTAGAAATAAACATTTTTGAGCTTTAGTAGCTGAGAACACAAACATCTAGCCGCCACTTGTTTAGACATTCTTTTATCTGATACCCAACTGTTTGATTAGTCCTATTTAGAAAATGCTTGAGGCTCTGATGCTGTATGAACACCTTTCCGCTCTTTAATGAACACTTCTGTGTCCTCCAGCAACACAGAATCAGGGTCTTATTGTCTAAGCTATTATGAGTAGCTTTGCCGAAGAGGCACATTTGATTTGCTGTGCTTGATTTGGCTTTAATTTGTCAGAAGACATCAAGGTCCCTTCCTTTGCAAGCATCCACRATTGTAACACAAGCTTAGAGCTCTCAGCTGAAATGCCATTTTGGAGTTGTTCACCTGAGTCACAGAAAGGAAGGGCACTAGAATATGTAAGAGACGGTTTGTGATGAATGATGTAACCAATAAATAAAGCCAGCAGCGTCGGTGGCAACCATGCAGTTACTCAATAGCTTTAGAGGAGCTTTCCGATACTCTGTCACAGAAGAACTGTCCTGCACCATAGAGAAACAGACAGATCTGCTCCAGGCATGTGTAGAGTCRGCGTAGCATGTTTTATATTATAAAATATAAATGTATAAATATCTTCAGGACTTTTTCTAAGGGCARTAAACCCAGTTTCAGTGGTGGTGGACCACACAGAAGGCAAAGCATTGAAGCGCCCGAGCTAACAGTGAGAGTAATAACTCGTCTTCTCCATTTAAAGACTTAGCAGTGGATAGGCAATTAAGTGAGATGATGAAGTAGTGCTGTAGCCTTGTGTAGCCTGTTAAACAGTATGGGGGGGGGGAAGACTGAAAAAGCAATTCTTTATATATTTTGCATTTAAAAATAAAATAGAAACTGGTCTGGTGCACCAAAGAATATGTTAATTTGGAAGCAGGGAAWATCCTATGCCACCCTAACACTTTGTATTCAGAAAATATGATCATCATATTACCATTAGAARATAGAGAGAGAGAAACTTGAAGCAGAAACAACATTTTAAAGCATTAATTCACAGATACTGTATACTCAATTAATACTAACTTAAAGGAGTTAGTCAATAATATTTTTACTGCTTTTTCTCTTCCCTGATWGAATGCTAGCATCTGACAGGTTCATGTTTTGACTTGTTTTTCATTGCAGAAGGAGTTATAATAATTATTTGTAAATTAAATACATTTATGAAATGTCTGCTTGGTGCTGGTTCAAACAATYTGCAAAAAAACTGTCTAGTTTACAGGATACATGATCAAAAGACTCTGTCTGTGATGGCTTTGGTTACCCCACTTCGGCTGGTGAGAAATAAGTTGTCTGAAATCATTTAATTCTATTATAGATAAATAATGACAGCAAAAGACTACATATTAATTAATAGATGCTGWATTTATATAAGCCCTTCAGGACAACACTAAGGAAATATGCAAATTAACAAAGTATTTAAYACTCAGGAAGTGCAGAATACACTGACTCCATAGAAACTCTGGGACAARTAAGAATAAATATAACTTTAATTCCTTATTAGACTAATTCTACAATATTTTATATTATTAACCATTTATTGTGCATTTGTGTGCTTAACTATTGTGTCCATTAATRATTTTTTGCTGGATGCTTGCTCTATGCTTGCTCTATGCTTGATGGTATGTCTATGTTGTAGACAGAAAAACATACGGTTCCTTTGTGCATATCTTATGTCTTGACATTCTTTGTAGTTCTTCTTCTGTCTAGTGGCTCTGAAGCTTCTCTAAATTTTGGCTCCATTTYGATCCAGAACGGTTGTGCCTTTGTCATTCTCTCTTGTGACTCATGCAATTTTTTGCTCACGTACACAAATTATCTGAGATTTTTTAATTCTTCCTTGGATTAATTATTTTTAACAGTGCTTTCATTACTGCTTTTAGGGTACATAGAGTGAAATTAGTTATTAACTTCCAATCTACAATTAAACTATTTTAATAACATTTTGGATATTGAAGACACTAATTTAAACATTATTCAGTGGTAGACTCCTTCAATGAGACTTGAATTTTTTATTGCAAAAATCAGTTTTCTTGTTCCTTATGCTTCCATTCCTTTGGATATTTCTTTAGAAATTAGACAGTGTGATATAGCYTTTTTTTTCGTATAAGAACAGTATCCAGGATATTTAGCATGATATTACGTGCCATTCACTGCATTCTGTGAATGTTCTGTAATGAAGTTCTGTTGCAAAGCTGGCATTCCCATTAGAGAGTATCTGTGTGTTTTAGCTATCAGATGCCTATTACAATTGTTTTGTCTCTTTTTTTCTTGCAGAATAATTGCTTTCTCATTGATCTGGACATACAACTGATAATGGATGCAGAAAAGGGTTGTGAGCAGCAGGCWTCGGCTGCATTAGATTGATGTATCAGGCAACTTCCAGCTGGGTGTGATAGGAAGATTACAGGGCTCCAACTGTATCCCCTTATAACTCAAAGTATACTCTCTAAACTCTGCTCAGAAGATTCAGCATAGTCATTTAATTCTCCAGAATTTCCCATTACAAGTGGTGCAGAGAGAACTGAAAGAGAAATTTTAGTTTTCAAAGGTGCTGAGATTTAGTGCATCATCAATGTGCATATTAAAAAGATCTGTATAGATAAATCTTTWAAAAAAAATTACACTGAAAAACACTCCCATTTTGCTTGCGGGTATATTCCAACCTCAAGAGCAGTGCATCCCTATGAGTAAGAARTGCAGCAAAAGGGGCAGGAGACCTGCATGGGTGAGCAAGGAGCTCCTGGCCAAATTCAGACAGAAGAAGAAACTCCACAGAATGTGGAAGAGGGGACAGGCTACTTGGGAGAATTATAGGAATGCAGCCAGAGTATGTAGAGATGCGTCGAGGAAGGCTAAGGCCCAGATGGAATTGAGTCTGGCAAGGGATGTCAAGGACAACAGGAAGGGCTTCTTCAGATACATCAGCAGCAAGAGGAGGACTAGGGAAAATGTGGGCCTGCCACTGAATGGGGCAGGGGCCCTGGTGACAAGGGATACAGAGAAGGCAGAATTACTGAATGTCTTCTTTGCTTCAGACTTCACTGCTAAGGGCAGCCCTCAGGAATCCTGCAGCCTGGACGTGAGGGAGAAAGTCTGTAGAAGGGAAGACTTTCCCTTGGTTGAGGAGGACAGGATTAGAGACCTTCTGGGCAGGGCTAGACATCCACAAATCCATGGGCCCAGATGGGATGCACCCATGGGTRCTGAGGGAGCTGGCGGATGATGTTGCCAGGCTGCTCTCCATCATCTTTGAAAGGTCGTGGAGAACTGGAGAGGTGCCTGAGGACTGGAAGAAAGCCAGTGTCACTCCCTTCTTCAAGAAGGGCAAGAAGGAGGAGCCAGGCAACTATAGGCCAGTCAGCCTCACCTCTGTTCCTGGAAAGGTGATGGAACAGCTTATTCTGGATGTCATCTCCAGATATATGGAGGAGAAGAAGGTGATCGGGAGTAGTCAGCATGGATTCACCAAGGGGAAATCCTGCTTAACCAATCTGATAGCCTTCTATGATGGAATGACTGGCTGGGTAGATGAGGGSAGAGCAGTGGACATTGTGTACCTTGACTTCAGCAAGGCTTTGATACTGACTCCCATAACATCCTCTTAGAGAAGCTCAGGCAGCATGGGTTAGACGAGTGGAGAGTGAGGTGGATTGAGAACCGGCTAAAAGGCAGAGCTCAGAGGGTCGTCACCAGTGACATGGAGTCCAGTTGGAGGCCTATGGCTGGTGGCGACCCCCAGGGCTCAGTACTGGGTCCCAGCCTGCTCAACTTTTTCATCCACTACGTGGATGAGGGGACAGAGTGCCTCCTCAGCAAGTTTGCTGATGATACTGAGGTGGGAGGAGTGGCTGACACGCCTGAGGGCTGAGTTGCCGTTCAGAGAGACCTGGACAGGCTGGAGAGTTGGATGGAGAGGAACCTCCTGAGGTTCAACAAGGGCAAGTGCAGAGTCCTGCACCTAGGGAGGAATAACTCTATGCACCAGTACAAGCTGGGGGTTGACCTTCTAGAGAGCAGCTCTGCAGAGAAGGACCTGGGAGTGCTGGTGGATGACAAGTTGACCATGAGCCTGCAATGTGCCTTTGTGGCCAAGAAGTCCAATCGTCTCCTGGGGTGCATTAGGAAGAGTGTTGCCAGCAGGTCGAGGGAGGTGATCCTGCCCCTCTACTCAGCCCTGGGGAGGCCTCATCTCGAGTACTGTGTCCAGTTCTGGGCTCCCCAGGACAAAAGAGAGACATAGAGCTACTGGGGAGAGTCCAGCATAGGGCTACAAAGATGATCAGAGGGCTGGAGCACCTGGCCTATGAGGAACGGTTGTGAGAGCTGGGCCTCTTCAGCCTGGGGAAGAGAAGACTGCGGGGGGATCTTATCAATGTGTAGAAGTACCTGAAGGGAGGGTGTCAAGGGGATGGGGACAAACTCTATTTAGTTGTCCCGTGTGACAGGACAAGAGGCAATGGGCAGAAATTGAAGCACAGGAAGTTCYGCCTGASCGTGAGGGGGAATTTCTTCCCTGTGAGAGTGACAGAGCACTGGACCAGGTTGCCCAGAGAGGTTGTGGAGTCTCCTTCTCTGGAGATCTTCAAGGCCTGCCTGGATGCAACCCTGTCTAACATGCTCTAGGTGACCCTGCTGAGCAGGAGGTTGGACTAGATGATCTCCAGAGCTCCCTTCCAACCTTACTGATTCTACGATTCTATATAAATTATCCTTTTTAAAACAGTAGTAGATACTAAGGCAGAATGTCCTGCTGCTGCCCTGTAATTGAAGGCAGGAGTTGCATACCTTTGAGGCTATATGAGGTTGAGCAGGTGTTCAGCTCTGTTTTCCAGTGTTTGGTCCATGGTATGATGAAACATTTTGCAGAAAAGTTTACTTGCCCTTGCACCTTCTGGTTTCCCCATCCTTCTCTTRCCTCACTGGCAGTCCTGTCAAGCGCTCTGGGTTAGAAAAGGACTGGTGGTGGCTTATTTACCAACCACAGTCTCTGTTCAGAAGTAATCCTAAYCGCATATACTTTTCTTCAAACCCTTTCACAGAGTGAATATGCACAGGAGGCTGACTGAAGTCTTGTAAGTAGTAAAGAGATGCCAACAGCAAAAACAAGTGATATGTAAATCTTTGGTTTGTGGCCTTTTTTATATCCTTTATAAAATATTATCTTCAGTGACTACATTTAGTATAAACCTTATGCCTCTGTCTGTTTTTGTGTGATAAACGTATAAATTACACTAGGAGAGACAGAACATCTACATAAATTGGCATAATTTTCCTTCCATACTTTCAGTCAAGATTTTAAAATCKCATATATAGGGCAATTTAATGTTCGCAGAGAGGAAATTTTGTAATTAAATACCATTCACTGAAGATTAATCAAAGAGACACCAGTAATAATATTGACTAGCTTGTGAGTGTTAGAATGACTTAAAGATTTGGCTTTTCTTCTTGGACAGCCGTGTATTTCATCCTGACTCTAGGACCTAGACACACTAATGACTTTGGCACAGTCTCATATAATTAATTTTATATGAAATCAACTTGTCCAGGGCTCAGAATGAATCCACATGTCCACATTGTTTGTACAAAAATAGCAGCCCTAGGATAATGTTGTTTTTTCTCATTTTTTCATTCCTACAGATCTGCCTGTTCTTTTGCACTCGTTGCTTGGGACTCTACTGTTTATTAAATGCCCAATATGTACAGATTCCTGCTTTATTTGAGGCTCTGAGAAAGACAGGGCACCATAATATATACAACAGAAATAGCTGGGTAGTGTAGTTAATCTATTTGGAAAGGGTTTTTTTGTAACAATAAACAACATTTTCTGGTAAATTAGTACTGCAGTACTTTAATTTCGAGAATTCTGTAAAATCCAGTAAATAGCTAAAAGATTTAGAACAGATTTCAGCTTGGCAGGATCCCATGGGAGACTGCCCTAGAGCGCAAAGGCGCTCAGAGCACAAGAATAGCTCTTTCCAACACACGGGAAGTCAAGCAAGTGTGGCAGGAGGCCAGCCCGGGTGAGCAAGACATTCCTTGCTGAGCTCAAACACAAAAAAGAAGTGCACAGAAAGGGGAAGCAGGCAGGGGCTATCCAGGAGGAATACAGAACAAGAGGCAATGGGGACAAATTGAAGCACAGGAAGTTCAGCCTGAAGGTGAGGGGGAATTTCTTCCCTGGGAGAGTGACAGAGCACTGGACCAGGTTGCCCAGAGAGGCTGTGGAGTCTCCTTCTCGGGAGACAGTCAAGGCGCACCTGGATGCAACCCTGCCTAACATGCTCCAGGTGACCCTGCTGAGCAGGGAGGTTGGACTAGATGATCTCCAGAGGTCCCTTCCAACCTTACTGATTCTATGATTCTATGATTGTCCAAGCATGCATTGGTGGAGAAGAGGTGGAGAAAAGCCAAAGATTAGCTGGAGCTGAAACTGGAAGGATGTTAAGGCCAAAAAGAATAGCTTCTGGAAGTACCTTGGCAGCAAAAGGAAAGCTAAGAAAAATGTGGGCTCCATGCTCAAAGAAGCAGGAGACCCAGTGACTAAGACATTGGTTACCTCAGCTTTTTCTGAGTCTTAYTGTTTTTCACTTGTAAATTCTGCCCTCACCTCTCCTCAGTTTCTGAGCCTAGCAGCAGAGTTTGGGGCAGTGAAGAATTACCCACAGCAGAGGAAGATCCAGCTTGAGGTGATTTAAGTCAGTTGGACACACAAGTCCATGTGACCAGAAAGACAGCACCAGAAAGTGCTGAGACTACTGGCAAATGTCATTGTGAGACCTCTCTCTATCATCTTCAAAAGGTCATAGTGTTCAGAGAAGGTTTATGATGCCTGGAAAAAGTCCGGAAGGATAAGGAGGAGGRTCCAGGGAACTACAGCCTAGTCAGCCTTGCCTCCATGCCCAGGAAGGTTATGGAGCAAACCCTTCTGGAGACCTCCTTTGAGCATATACATGTCAAGCAAGTAGTTGGGAACAGTGAGCATGGATGCCATGGCAAGGAGTGCCTGATTGTCTTGAGTGCTTTCTCTGATGGGACACGTGGCTGTGTGGATAAGGGGAATTGCCTGCCTTGATTTTGACAGGGCTTTTGACGTTGACTTTCACAGTAACCTGACAGAGAAACTGAGTGAGATATGAGCTGGGTTATTGGATTAAAAGGTAGATGGAAAGTTGCCTGACAATCTATGGTACAAAGTACACAGGCAGCTGGTTACCAGTGGTGTTCCTAGGAAATCAGTACCAAGGCTGATACTATTTAGTTTATTTTTCAAAAACCTGGACAATGGGATGGAGAGTAACCTTCCAGTTTTGAAGGTGGTATTAAACTATGAGGAGTGGTCAGTACACTGGAGGACAGGGCCAGTATTCAGAGCTGTGGCAAGCTGTAGAAATAGTTTGAAGGGACTACGCACCTGGGGAGGAATAACCCCTCACCCAGGCACTAGTACAGGCTAGGGGCTGACTGGCTGGAAAACAACTCTGTAGAAAAGGATCTCAGGTCCCYGACAAGCAAGAAGTTGAAAGTGAGCCAGCAATGTGCCCTTGTGGTAAAGGCAGCCAACCTCATATGGGCTGTATTAGCAGAAATGTAGCCAGAAGTTCGAGGCAGGTGATTCCTCCCTTCTCTTTAGCTGTTGTGAGACCTTTTCTGGAGTGCTGAGTTGAAGTTTGGGCTCCTCAACAGCAGAATCGTGTAGACTTACTGGAGCAAGTCCAGTAAACCAATACGATTACATCACTGGAGAACACGAGGTACTAAGAATTTGAGAGAGCTCGGTTTGTTCAGTCTTAAGCAGAGAAGGTTCAAGGATATCTCATTGCTGTCTTGTAACTACCTGAAAGCATAAAGCAGATGGAGCCAGACTCTTCTCAGAGGCATACAATGAAAACATGAGAGGCAATGGACACAGCCTGGAACATGGGAAACTCAGATGAAATGTTTTCCACTGTGAGGGTGGTCAGAAACTGGGCCCAGAGTGGTTGTTGGATCCCCATCCTTGGTGCTGAGCACCTGCTCCAGTTGGCCCAGCTTTGAGTAGGTTGTGGACCACATGACCTCGAGGAGTTCCTTCCAGCCTAAATGATTCTGTGATTCTCAGTAATTTCAAATGAACCTTTACTTCAGTTTTATTCTTATACAATTTGTAGRGACGTACAGTAGTGTAAAACTAACGCAATAAAGTGAAGTATCATTTTGACAATCAATCCTAAAAAAAATGGTGAAGCTACTGATCTTGGCTGTGAGGCACCAGACCAGCCCTTTTTTTGCTAGAAAGAGGCCTGTGCGTAGGCACTACTTGACCTGCCTATAAATCTACCGGAGATCACAGTATCATTCCTCCCATGTAAACATATGCAATTTCTCACCAAGGAATTAAGCAGCAGGTTTATGAAGGAGAAAGAAAACTGAGGAGGAGATGATGATAGCTGGGGGCTGCAGCAGCGGTGTCACCACCCTTCCTTCCAGGGACATTTACAGCATGGCTACCAAAATTCAGAGTGAAGGCAGTTTTACTGAATCTTCTTCTATATGTTGCTCATAAGTGAGATTGAATTGGCAACGTAGCTATCCCAGACCTTGCTGCTGTTTTATGAAATATGAGCTAATTTAGTGTGCTTTAAATAAATATCAGATAATACTATTATATCAGATACGGTAATTATAGAGAAAGAAGAAAAGACTTGTAAGTGCAGTAAAAATGAACCAGTTTCCAATGCGTGCAACTAATTTTCTTATTCCTGGAATATTGTCTCTAGGCTTCTCRAAATACAGCAAGCATTATTTTTAAGGTTATAAGTAATTGAAGGAAATACTCTGTCAAGCAACTACTTTCAGAATTCAGTTAATCTGAATGAAAAAAATTAAATAGTAGTTTTCATAAAGCATCTAATATTGATTTGCAGGCATRTATCTAGGGGATAACTAGGAATTTGGATGTCTGAAACAGCTAGAGCATCTAAAAAGTGAAGCAGAGGGTTATTTACTTTTATATGAATTTGAAAAATYTCCTATGTAATACAAGTTAGTGACTTCTAACTTAGTTTTGCTGCATTTTGTAAGCAAGCTTCTCTGAAGCTGGTTGGAACCGAGCACAGTCTTGAAAAGTGAACTCAGAGACGTAAAACCTTATGACTCTTTTGCTCTGTTAGTTTTCCTCTTAGCCTTTAATCGAATACTTTATAAATGTTTTGAGAAAGATGTTATACTGTCTAGGGTGTAAGTAATAAAAAGACTAACTAAAAGCAGAATGTTTAAAATAAAAGTGGATTTAATGCAGATGTTTTGAAAGTGATATTTAAAATGAATGGGCTAACAATAAATATTTAAAGAGTACAGTTTGCAGCAAAAAACAGCAGTACCCATACTGAGCTCTCTAAGAAAAAATTTAAYTACAGAGATTTATTTTTGCATGACTGACTGTCAGATACTCTTTTTAAGGAATGCTAAGTTTCTATGCTGTTGGTAGTGTATTTGCTTCACTGTAATTTCTGACTAAATCCTAAACACAGAAGAATTAGTTTCAGTGGAATAGTAAGAATGAAACATTAGTTTGAAGTTTCATTGCCTTATCATGGGAGACTGACTTTGGCTCACATTCCTGTCTGAGGTCCTGCTCCTGCCTTTATTTATCCTTTTAGTTAGTTCCACTAGGACTGAACGGTATATTGCCTTTTCCTGTTAGTAACTGCTGCAGTGCTCATGTCCCATATCCTGAAAATATATCTTGAAGAGTAACTTGCCTATGAACATCATTTTTGGGTTAAGTGGAGTTTTTCGTATACATAGTTATTTATGTGGGGGAATATTCAAACTTGAAGCCTGAGAATCTTTCAGGGAAATAATTCCCTATTATCTCTACATCTATTTAAGGTCTTCTAATTATGCTGAAATAAATTGAGTGAAAGAAAATAATTTGATTTCAATCATAAAATCTGGCTGGTCTAGTAAGCACTAAATTAGTGAGTTTATCAGATTGAGGGTATAAGTTTCAACTTGTGTTTATTATCCTAAAATATTCAGATAATAAGGAAATGCTCTCAGTCTACCATTTAGTAATTCCACACTGTTCTTTTAAAGCATCTAATTTCCATTTCTCACTTCCGAGTGACCAAGTGACATATGGGACTATTCTTGTAATATTTACAACTAGGCAAAAATTATGAATTTTTAAAGGGGAAGGTATTCTTTGAATGACCTTTTTCATCCTGACATTAAGAAAGTAAGTTTCAGATAAACCTTGAGCTAATATTCTGGTAAACTATATACAAGTGGTACTACTTCTGTGGTTTGCTGAGATCAGATCATTTTGCATCTGTAATATTATCCTTTATAAATGTCAAAAAAGTRTATCTTTTCTATTTGGAATACACACAGGAGTTGTTTAATTCTGTGCAGAATAGATTCTACAAGTCAAGGTAATCCTAGGTCATGCAGACAAATAGCTGGAGCATAGGTTTGTTCCCTCTACAACTAATACCTGAAAACCTCTCATAAGCCTTCAAAACAGGTGCCTTGAGGGACTGYTATAATTGCTTATAACAAGCATGCTTAAAATATTAGACAATTTCCATACTTTTTGAGCTGAAATAGGACTGGAGAGAGAAATAAAGATTCATATTTCAGTTTATGAGTGAGTATTTGATAGTTTAGGCRTAGAGCATATCTACCAAATGTATTTCAGCATAGTGATCTGAGGCCAGACCTCAGCTGACCAGATGCAGTTTTGTTTGCCTAGCCATTTTGAACATGCTTCTGGGTTTTCTTGACTTTGCTTGATATTTGTTTTGTTAGTAGGATTAGGATAATTCAGTAAAATTCAGCCTGTACAACTTCATGGGCAACCTGGTCTGGTGCTCAACAGACCTCCTGGGGAGAAAGTGCTGTTTACATCTTGTCTTTCCTGTGCATGGAGCCCAAAACTGGGCACAGCACTCCCGGTATGGTCTTATGAGTGCTGAGTAAAGGGAGAAAAGAGGAGCAGGGGTTCAGCAGAAGGTTCCCTAGCATAAAAGCATTGCTCCAATCGCCTTGTTGAATATGGTTATCCAAAACCCAAATCAAAAGAGTATTGACAGACTCTTCTCAAAACAAAGTATTTCTCTGTGAAACAGTGCAAGAAGGGGACATAGCATTTGGTCCCCATGAACTGAGCTAGCCTGGAGGTGCGCCCTTTGACCAGGGGCTTCTGCTCTTAATAATCCAGGTGTTAGTATACGTGAGCAAAATGATTTATACTGGTGGGGCAAAGCAGAGGAGGGGGCAAGACTTTCCTGGTGTCATCTTGCTGTTCACACCCATGCATCACAAACTGTGCCATGGAGTAAAACGTTTTGCAAAGGGAAAAATGGCTTGAATACCCTATGTGTTTTCAGTAGTCATTTTCTGCAACTTCCAAATTTCAGGCAGATGCAGACTTTCTTTTTATTCCATCGTGCCCTTTAAAGACTTAGAATGTACTTTTAAACTGAGTCATTAAAAACCACTCTGTAGAACATGATACAAGGCTGAATGAAGACTTATAGTCTCTAATGTCTGATATAGCCTTTGCCTTAGGAGAGCCGCTGCTGTCTGGTTTTCCAATTAGAGTCAGCCTGTCTGTTCTGACATCTCTGCAGGGGAAAACAGATTGATTCATCAGTAGTAGTTGATTTCTGAGCCTGTAAATCTAGCAAGTCTGAGGAAACTGGTTTATTAAAAGCTAATGACATATCATATCTGTCCTTCAGAGTGCACAGTTATTTTATTTTTAAGCTTCTCAACAGTTAAATGAGGGAACTTGGTTTCTTTCTGCTTTCTTAGGGTAATGATCAATAGACTTACTTTTGTCAGATTGAAATAATAACTTCATTTTCCATTTGCTATGCAGGAATAAATTGATTTTGGGGAGGAGAGGACTACAACATGCAAATTACTCCAATGCATGCGTATGGATATGGAAGCCCTATAATGCAATACTCGGATGATGAAAAAGTGCTACAGCAGTTCTTGATTTTTAAGGCTCCATTTCTATTTATAAATGCCGTTAGGATGTCACAGCCTAGGCAGAAAGACAAATTCAAATCACACTTTTTATGTAATAGTGCTCATTTCTCTAAGGATCTGAAATGTCCCATTCATCAGTTCTGTTATCTCTTGGCTTGATGAGCACTTAAAGCTGAAACATGTAGCTATCTTAATCTACCTTGAGATGCAGCTCTTTTGGATCTGTGAATTAGAAGCTGCACTGAGGAAACAGCACAATTTCTTATCCTAGCACAAGGCAGCCCCAACAAGGCTGAACTTTTTTTATGCCTCCTGTTAAGCTAATTAATTTTTGAAAACCTAAGTGGTGTTTATTTTTTTCCCTACAAAGTCTGGGACCCCCCCCCAACCCTATCCCAGAAGATTTTACCTGCCAAATTGGGCATTATAATCAATTTTGTGTGCTTAGCAGGTGTTGCAAATGGATGAGAGGAGGATATTAATGGTAAGATAGTTTTAGAAATGAACAAATCACAAGTGCAATCAATCTCACTTGTGTCTTCAGGGAGGAGCATACTCAAGGGTTTAGTATTAACAGGACAGCTTGACAACTCAAGGTTACTTTAYTTTGAGAAGCAAAACCAGGGGCAGCGTTTGGTGGCAAAATCTCCAAACCACGGGATAACTTGGGCGGGGGGCAGCGGGCAGTCTCTGGCCGAGACCGGGGTCCCCCCCGCACCCGGCCTCACAGGCTGCTCCGGGCCGTGCCCAGCCGGGGCTGGAGCCCATGCAGTCATGCAGGGCAGCCGGCTCCGGCACCCACCGGCCTCTGCCCACTGCCAGCCTGCACCTCCCTTGCTTCAGTTCATGCCTATTTTCTCCTGTCTTCTTACCATTCCCCGCTAGTCTGAATATCCTACTATTATTCTCCACCTGTAACTTATTTGATCTTAAGACTGAGAAGAGTAATACTGAGTCCCTGGGAAGACAGACAATTCTTGTTAATGAGAGGTAAAAACACTTAACTGATCGTTATCAAAGACAACTGGTCTTTGATAAAGCAAGTTGCATCTTGCACTCCAGTAGTGTTGGTAGTTATGCCTGTGTTAAGATGTATTTGTTTTCATCAAGGACTGGGAGACTAACAGATGATGTAGGAAGAAGATGAAGTAACAACAAAAAACAAGCAAACAAAAGGCTTGTTGTAAAATACCCTTTTTTTTTTTTTTTTTGCATCTGAAGCAACAATTTATTTGTGAGGAGAAAACCTCCAGTTCTCTGCTACTACTCAAAAACATTTATCAGTGCTTTTTAGTTTATAAGTGTCAGGGGCTTTAAGCAAGTGTTAAAGCTGATGTAAAAAGGATGTTCTGGCAAAGTGAAGCAGGGAGAAAGCTAGCAGTTTACAGCTCTTCCTGGGTCCCCAGACACTTCCCCTGCTCTAGGAAATGGCGTTGCCCAGTGGGGCCTTTCTTGATCATCTGTTGCGTTTTACAGCAAGATTAACCAGGTTAATCCTTGCCTTCATGAATTCTAAATTACAATGTGATGTTGTATTTCATCAGGCATGGCACTTAAGGTGAGCTTAGGAATGCACAGGGCCCTGCATTTGAATACATACATTTTGCAGGAGACAGCCCCTCAGGCAGGGRTGAGTGCTCATGTGCTGTTTCTCCCAGGTGAGTGCTGTAGGGCCATGCTGGCATCTGCCCTCCTGGTGCCCCGAGAAAGCCCCTGCCCTGCCACCATGAGGTGCAGCTCCCACAGCGGCGGGGAATGCAGGTCCCCTTTGGCAGCCTGGTCATGTTTCCAAGGGATCAGAAATAAAGTTATGGGTCTCGCCAGACTGGAGGGAAAATCAAGTTTTCACCRTCTCCTTCAGTAATGGTTGAGATGGCGGGTTCTGCTGTTAGGATCCTCTCATAGCAGGTTCATTTGGATTTTCTCTTTTTGCTTTCTTAAATGAAAACTGATCGTGGCAATTTATATATAGCCGCGTTTACTCTTAGACCTTCAAACCAGCTTCCCTTCCCTCTAAGCATTCAGAGAGCGAAATTGCTTGGCCATCAGTCAGCCRTCCCAGCCACCTCCTCCTGCTGGGAGCCCTCCATGGGTGGGAAGTCAGGGGAGCTGCCACTCCTGGGGTCTGCTCTGGCAACAGCCAACCAGGACATGCTCTGGTATGAGAAACGACTTTTGCGGTGGTGGTGGTTGTTGTTCTTCTTCTTTTTTGGGACGTGGGTCCTGGGTGAAGCTCGGTGGGTTTGCGTAGGTAGCTGTGCTTAGGTAGCAGCTAAAGTGCTTGACTGTTCAGCCATACAAACTGGCAGCATTTTGTGGAAGCAAGTGAAAATAACTGCAGATGTCTAAGGACCTTCACTGCTGCAAAAATTTAGCATCTAATATATTTGACTGAAGTTGCCTAGGTTCTGTTTGCAGCTGGTTTTGTTGATCTGGACATTAGTTTCTGAATGTTTAGGCCCTGTGTTACAGGAGCTTAGCATGTTTGTTGTTGTTACTATTTTGCCTTTTTGCTTTTTGTATACAAATGAGATCCTAAAAGTCTAGTGATGGCAATCCCACTTAACATAGCTTTGGTTAACTTTTTTTTTTTTTAATTATCTCTGTGGTTTATGAATTTATTCCAAGAAATAGTAACAGCTTCCACTTATCATTTTTAGAAAAAAAGATGAGATCTGTTTTTATGTCTTTCAGCTGCCATAAAAATTTAAGTCCAGCATAAACTTGACCATAATTTTGACTCTAAAATTTAAAAGCACCAAAATAACCATTTACACAGTGCTAGCTGCATCTGCAAGCAATTAATTAATTAAAATTGAACAGCCAACCGCTTCTTGTAGCTGTATGCCCTGGTTTGTGACAAATTGATTGAGTCTGTCATATTAACGASGTCAGACTGCTGTGGGATACTTCTAATTCTAAAACTAGCAAAGGCTGAAGCTGTTGAATTAGGAACCTCCATCTTTGGCTTGAACGTTATAAAAGCCTCAGCAAGTCTCTTGATAATTTGAAGGGCTATAAGATTTTAGCACAGTACTTCAGCTTTTGACAGCATGGTGCAGTGGGAAAGGAGTGAATCTCAGTAATAAGACTTTGGTTTCTGGTAGTACTCGCAAGATTGAACTGGTTGTTGTTATTGGAGAAAGCTGTGGTATTTTGAGGCAATTTTTATTTTATGAAGCTGTTCTCTGAAGCTTCTGGTCAGGGTGAGCCTGTGACTAATACAGTTCCCCAGAAAGGAAGGGGGAAAAGCTCTGCATGTATAAAAAGTGCAGAAGTTCTCTCTCTCTCTCTCTCTCTTTTTTTTTTTTTTTTCCAGGTGTCTAATGGCACCTGGTCAGATTGTGTAATTACTACTTTTGTTGGTAGTTTGCCCAGCAGAGGAAACAAAACCAGAAGACAGATCTAGTTTGCTAGTGGCTGAGAACAAGAGCTGCACAGCCTTCTGAATTTCCTTTCATTCCCTTTGAATAACTGGAATGAAATGAAGGGCATTACAAATTACCCTGAGCTGCGGGAACAGGAGTTACTAATTTGAGTGTTAATAAAATATTTTGACCTGTAAATTATATATATACTATCTGAGAATGGGCAAAGTATATACCTACTATTTTAATTAACTTATCTGTTGATCTACCTATCTACAACCAATTCCTAAAATTTACATCTTGTGTAATTAGATTGTGCCAAACAGCTGTTATACATGGACCATTTATTTGCATTTTATGGTTAAAAGAACTGCATAACAAATGTAGCATAAAACCAAAACTCTGAACTGATGTTGCGATAACCATTTGCCATCCCCTAATCCAAGGGACGTGTACATTCCTGTAATTAATGGTTAGAGTCTGGAGAAGACAGCTTTACAGTCCTTACAGTTTACATATAGGAGTTTGGGGTGGGGGAAGCAGAAAGGAAGAAAAGGCATTTGAATAAAGACATAAGCTGTATTCTGTGTACCCAGATATAATTTGTATACATGCAAGCAGAGCACAGTTTAATTTCACTTTTATTAAATAACATATCCCAAATAAGTTGTCTCTAAATAAATGCATCTTCATATGTCCATGCCAGCACTTCTTTGGTTTGAATCCATTTGACTAACACAGCATCAAACCCCTGAGGCACTTTTAGAGCGCGCTCTCTCTCTCTCTTTTTTTTTTTTTTTCCCCAAAAAAGACCGCTGTTTTAATCCTTGGCTTTGATCCTTTCTGCATTGTGAACAAATGGTGGGAAGTGATGTGAATGTAGCTTTCACATCTGTAGGCTCTACCTTAGTGACTAAGCTGAAGCATTTTGTTTCAAAACACTGACTCTGATGCTGCACTGCCAGGGGAAACTTGACAAAGCAGGGCCATTGGAACTGACGTTTAAAGAGCTCGGCYGTGGTGTCGCAAGTCAGGCCAATAGATGCCAATCTGAATCCTGTGGAGAAAAGCAAACTAATGAGTCAGAGAAGCATGCTGGTGCTCTGGGTTTGTTCTCCAGACCCGAAGCATTTGCTAGTTTCAGGAAGAGCGTAACTCTGAGAAACTGGGCTTGGAATATCATTGTAACTCTTTTCAAAGATGGTGGTGCTTTAAGATAAGATACTACTTTACTGTCTCAAAAATGTGATTTAAGTGTTGTAGTGCCTATAAGCAGCTCACTTCCCTGCTTCCCCCTCCACCCTAATAAAACCCAAGAAAGTGCAWGAAAAGAGCTAAGTTACAAGAACGATTTGTACTGTCTGGCCTATTAAATGACTCCTGTTGGATTAGTTGCAGAAGCTGCATTTGTTCAGTTCCTCCGATGGTGCTTTCTACCTCTTATACAAAAGAGCAATAAATGAGGGGAAGGGTAGGGGAATGATGCATAAGATGGACAGTTCTTCCCWCCCTCCTTTCTCCAGAGCAGGAAGGTGTTAGTGAGGAAGGGGTCCAGGACTGCTAGCCTGAGAGTCTAAATACATGAGTGCTGGCTCCTGAATCATTGCCTTCCTCTAGCCATTAGAGCCTCTCTTGGCCAGCCTTAAGTTGTCATCTATTGAACTGGAAGCTGTGGCTATTTATCAGCATCAAATGCCTATGGAATTGCCTTAAAATTGGCACCTTGCACAGACAAGATGCAACAGAAGAAAAAATTAGTGCAAAATCAAAATGAGCATGGTGCTGCTAAAGTTCATCTTCGTGTTCTCTATAAGAGCTACAAAAAGGGTAATATTCTTTTTTTTGGGGGGGGGCAGGGTGGGAGGAAGAGACACCTTAAAAGCCAGGCAATTAAATGCTGAATCTCCTGTGGCTTCTTCCTTAGGGAGACGAAATTAATATTTTGTGGTTCTGAAGAGGGATTTTTGTTTATTTTTACAAAAAAAAAATACTAAATACAGGTATAGTTTCTGACTCAGCAACCTTCTGTCTTGCTAAATCTCAGGGCACCACAAAGCTGGGAGCATATACTTGAGAATTACCACTATAAGCTTCTTCAGTTTCTACGGCATCCCTCACTGAATATGAAYATAGATGCCTAGAGGGGAGGAGGATATTGGCAAGACAGACAGTTGGAGTATTTCACTCCAACTTTGTCAGCCTGATATTCCAAGTAGCCAAGTGTCGGTTGGTGCTGAGTGGCTATTACTAGAACCAGACAAGACAATAGTTAGCAGGCTTTAGGCAGTTCTGCTAGGATTCTAGGTTTGCTTTACTTCTGTAAAACTRAAGAATGATGTAAAATAAATGCCAGCTGTTGTACAGATATCAAAGTGCTGCCTTGCTTTCTGAGAGCTATCATAGCAGGCCTGTGATTTTAAACTTTGATTAGTATTTTAATTGAATGCGAAGTTCTGTCTAAACATCAGCATGTCTAAAGCGTGTGCCATATTGCTTCTTTTGTAGGAGCRATCAGAAGCAGTCAATGATTTTTAAATCAGAAAATGTTGACTAAGTTGAACCAAGGCTTTGAAAGCCCATGGCATTTCCAGGTGTTTCTGAATGTGCTTTGTATGTGGACTTCTGCTTTTCTGACAGATTAGGTTGGATTATTMAAATACCTAACATGTTTTCAAAGGAAGAGAAAGCTTTCAAGAGAAATCTATATTTATGGTAAACCACTAGAGATATGTGAATTTTTTTTAATCAAAGGGTAAGCATAGGTGACTGGAGGAAAAGGGATACTGAAAGAGAAGTTCTGGTGCTCTGATGATGTTGGTAGTGCTTTGATAATACCAGCATTTTCAGAGAGATACTAGAAAGACTAGCAGCCAGAACTATCTGGAGTCAACTTTTTTTTTTTTTTTTTTTTTTTTTTTTAGAAGGTGTGAAAATATGAGTAGGAGTGAATGTACAAGATCTGCTGCTATTCCTGAAAGCAGAAATCTCACTGGGGTTTTGGGTCTGTTGGTCTTCACTTTTGACTTTCTGTTGTTGTCTTTCGATTTTGAAGATTTAGTTTGCAGTGCACCTCATTCTYGGGTACACTGTTAGAAAACATTTATAATCTCCTTCAGAACTCAAAGATTTTAGCTTGGTTATCTCTGTGAAATAAATGACATTGTGTAAAACATGAGCACAGATCCTTTGGAGTTAGATGACAAGATGACAGTACTGTTACTCACCGTTCAGATTACTGCAATAGAGAATGTAATGAGCCATAATGCTATTATTTTTCACTTTAGAATTTTAATACTGTGTTTTCTACAGCTCTTAAAATATCATGCATTAAACATGCTTTTGAAGCTACAGTGAGTTATGTATTCATAGTGTCACTAGAGGAAAACAGTCTGACAACTGCACGAAATGATGAAAATAGCCCCTTTCCAGTCTCCTTCATTGAAGTTGTTACAAGGAAACATAGTGGCCTGGAAGGACCTCAAATTTAAAAGGTATTGTGGTCGTACCTCAGAGATAATAGCTTGATTCTTTGTGCTGCTGGCTGGATTACAGATATAGCTCATAATATCTGGACTTCAGCATACAAGAAGAGAGGTGGTTCTATTCAGCCGTTGCCCCTTCCTTAAGGGAAAATTATAGCAGGGAGATGCTTTTTTTGTGTGTGACATTGCGTACTGTATGGGAGCCTGGGTAGGAAAGGGAAATGATGCTTGCCTTCTGGGAGAAGATTAAAAATAAGATTCTTTTGAATCCTAGAACTAGTTTTTCTATGGACAGTATTTTTGAGCCAGTAATGCTCCTGACTGCCTGTCTTTATCACAGATACCTCGAAGCTGTCATGCTGTAGTGCAGCGTGAAAATAGCGTCAACAGAAAAATAAAATGAGAAATTACTCTTCCATCAACCTATCCCCAAAAGTCATAGATAGTGTTGATTCTGTCTTATCTTAGTGGCATATACTATGGAGCTAAATTGCAATAACAATAGCAAACAGCATATCTGATTCAACCAAGAAACAGCTTTTAAAACTACCATATCACATTTATTTGGATTAAGTTCTTGAAAACTCTGAATGGTGAGGTGACTTTTCAATTGATCAGCCCAAACTAGAGATTATTTTGCAATAAAGAGAAGTAACAGACTCAAGATATGTGGAATTTGCAAGTCAGTCACAATGCAGTAGATTTCTAGGAGTTGGTCTTATTGGCACGCACACGCACAAAAGAAGAAAATTGCTCAGAGGTCGTGCTTTTACTGTTCTTTTCAGTGCCAGAGGCGGCCCTGATTTTGAACGAGGATGGGTGGGTTGCTTGAGGGAGCTTCACCCGTCACAGTACCAAGCTCTAGAGAAGGTGAAGCGAGCATATGCCAGCCACTGCACATCACCAGGCTTCTCTTTGGGGTCCTACCTCTGGCACGCGGGACTGAGACCAGCGTGAGCATCGTGGTGCTGTGCTCGAGGCTGGAGGTGTTTCTAGCCCTATGGGCAAGGAGTTGGGRATGTGGGCTAACAAGGGCTGAACTTGCAGCCTTTTCACACTTTGGTAAAGCCACATCCACTTATTAATGTAGCATCACAGCAGAGCAGTTTGTTCTGTGTGTCTGTTAAGAGGATTTTCCTGTCTTACAGTGACAAAATCCTGAATAATTTCTGGTTTACTTTCATGGAGACATAATCAGACTTTTTATTCAACAGCATCCCAGAAGACAGTTCTCTGTTGGTGTTCTCTTAAAATAAACCAGTTCTTTAATGAAACCTCCTGTAATGAACTGCACTGTCACTGTAATTTTGTTTATGAAAAAATATGAAAGAGATCAAGACAACTACAGTATATGTGTAATTTTATTATAAGAGGGCTTTCTGCCAACATTTGAAACCACAGTTCAGCTCTTTGAAATGATAGAATATATCCATTGTGGAATAGAATTACAGTTCAGTTTGTGTTTCTTGGAAACTTAGGACTTTATTTATGAAATCTTGAATTTCGTTAAACAAAAATTGAAATAGATCTGCAAGGCTGGGATAACGGAAGATGCTTCTCTAAAGCATGTTTATTTATTTATTTATTTATTTATTTATTTATTTTGGCTATAATGATTGCATTGCCTGTTAGTGCATGGCTTATTTTACAGACTGAACATTAACTTGATTCCAAACCAGAAAATCTAAGTAGGAAACATTTAGATCACCAGAAGTGTATTATAATCTTGTACAGTTCATAAGAGCATTGTGGTGTGCATATGTATGTCAGTAAAGCTGACTAGGGTTTGTACCGAGCTATCATAGCTAAGAAGAAAGCAAAACAAAAGTGAAGAAGAAAAACTATAAGAAAAGCTTAAGGGAGGAAAAGCTGTACATAGTTTTGTATGTAGCCCCCTTCTTCTACCTTCTCTAAGGTAAAACTTCTTTTATTTCATTGTAGTTTTTCAAGAGTAATGACTAGGCTCTGATTTTAGTAACATCTCATGACACTCTAGTAACATCTCATGACAGTGGGTCACAGGTGAAAACATATCATGTCATCATTTTAGTCAAATGTCTGTGATTAGATCTTATAAATAATGAACTTAATATTATTTACTGCTTGTATCAAGCAATAAAAGAAAAGAATAGAAACAACAATCAGGTTTTCTAAATCTGACTTTTTATGTTTTCCTGCAAAAATCGGGAATTGGCATCCTTTGAAAAGGTCCTAATGAAGAAGCTTTCCAATGATATAATTCATCTAGCTTTGAACTATCATTTGGAAATTAAACATGAAGGTGCTTTATTTAGAAAACACCAAAACAATGTCTTTCAGGAGAAAGTCAGCTCCTGTGTTTGAGGAGATGAATCACACAGTTCAATGAAGTTCACACATACTGACAAACTGGTTCAGTAGGTGGTTTTTTGCTTTGTTTTCTGTTTTATCTTTCAAGGTGCCTGCATGTCCTGCAGCCCTAGTGACTGAGCAGTTTTGATTCGGCTGCTGCTAATCGTACCTGAGTGGGAAGCAGAAGGCATTTTTGTTTTTCTTCTTTCTTTCTTCAGAATGGCCTGCTCTCAAGACAGATAATGTCTACTGAGGGCTGTGATCTGTGTCTATTAAAATCACTGGAAGTCTGCATTGATTTCAGTGGGTTTCAGCTAGAACTTTATGAAAGGATTAATACCACTGCCTCTGCTCCTCTTTCTCCCAGCCTTTGCGAACAGAGGAAAAGCTAAAGATAGATTTTGGGGAAGGAGCTGGGTGAAGAGGGCTCTTTGTTTTTCACAGTGATGGGGAGGTTGTAGGAATAGGAAAAAAAGAGAGCRAGAGAGATCAGTGACTTCTGTTATTTTCTTCCACTGTTCTAGCGCCATATATTCAAGGGAATGGGCCTGGAGCAAGACAACCTTCTTGCTCTTCCTGCTACTGCCTTSTAATCCTGTATAACCCATCAGTAACCCAGAATGCACTATTTTGTCTAGCTTTAAGGGTCACTAACAGTGTTGGGTGAGAAAATGAAACTTCAAGATGAGGGGCACAAAGATGTGTATARTGTTTTCAGAACTTCTAAAAGCAGAATAGGCCATGAGAAGCCAGAAGCAGGGAAGAGGACAAGGCACAGGTTCTCAGAGACGTGGCTAGGGGACCAGGACAGCTGGAGCTAGTGTTGGGAAGGGGTCTTAGGCATTGGGGGCTGAGGCGATGATTTGGCATACGGTCAAGAGCTGGGAAAAACGTGCGTGCCAGAATGGGGACCACGACGTAAAGCATGTGCTGGGTCTCACAAGCCCTGGCAGTCCCCCAGGTGACACCTGTAAAGCACACTAGGGCAAAACCTCCTACARGATTTCTTTATACAAACAGTGGCAGAGGAGTCAGCGAAACTAGTCATTTGAGTACTGAGTACTCGGATGTATAAATGGTTACTAAATCAAGCCTATAATTGTCATGCAAGTGGTTTACAATATGGACAATGTTTCCCTCCTGTTTTTGGACATGACATTTTTAGTAGATTTTGGCAGAAACTGTGGTTTAGGAGCCAACACTGAGGCCTGCTGAGGAGTTGGATAAGCATTGCATACTTATATTTGAAGGCACCTCTGCTCATTTCCTCTGTGTGCAGACAGGCTTTGTGGCTTCCGAATGCATATGCTATTTGCATCGGCAGAGTTCTTTTCCATTGTCAACAAGATAACACTATTTATGGCAGAAAAATAAGAAGACTTTCTTTAAGAACCATTAAAGGTACCAGATGGAGAATAACCACAAGATCCTATTTGATGCTTTGTTCTGGTTGGTCATTATTTAAAAAGAACTGAATTTGTAGAGTTAATTGGGATTCATAATATGTATTTCGCATGCAATCGTAGGTCTGAGGAAACTTATTAACTTTTCTGTTGTTAAAATATTTTAAGTGTACAGAACTGCTAATTTTTGGCATAGAAGGTCATAGAGGAGCATGAATGAAGCAATATTTTAAAATGTGATGTCAAAAAACATTTCTGTACATGCAGTTAGCTAGTATGCTACTAAAGCAAGCAATTCAAAATACATTGTTAATAAGGAAGCCACTGATATTAAAGCTAAAAATCACCAAGCATGACTTTTTAGTAATAAAAACAMTGAGGACAAAATTAAAATGAAATAAGAGAACAATAAACTGGCATATTGTACTGTTAGTTTATTAATTTTGATCTCTGTAGCATATGGTAGTTTCATGCAGTTAGGGTCTATGGCCACCTGTTAATACTCTGGAGTACAGAAGAAGAAAGGATTTGGTTGTTCACTGATGAAAGATACAGTAAGTTCCATATTTTCATTAAAAAAATATTTTTAATAGCTAGTATGTGTGTGTGGGGGGGGTTTCCAGTATGAGTAACTTTAAACTAAAAGCAATGCTGCAGATTTTATGGTGGTTGACTTAAAGGAAATATGAGTTGTTTTTACCATAACCCCCCATCAAGTCTTTAGAGAATATAAGTTGAAAACTAGTTAGCAAGCAGCAACACTTTTCTGTTGAAGGCAAATGTAGTGAGGTTTTTGCTGCATTTTAACAAAGGCTCATTTCTCAGATATTTGTAACAGGTATCCTAATATGATATACTAAGACAGTGGTGCATATAACCGTACTATTACTTTATGAGTAATGGTACAATGTTCAGCTGGTTCCAGAAAACATGCGGGGTGCTCATCCAGCGCAAGGCACAGAGCCATTTCTCTCGCCCTCTCTCCAGCTGGCTCGGGGGCGGCTATTGCGACACTCGCAGCCCATGGCAGCTGCAGCCCAGCCAGTTGCATGGCCTGGCTGGCACAGCTCACGTGGGAAAATAAAAGGCTGCTTCTCTGAGGCTGGGAGCAAAGCAA
>NW_028186745.1:2270964-2321812 GCF_003343005.1 Rhea americana
GGTGCAGTTCACATAAGATGGAGCACCAAGAAATCCCACTGTAACTGCACAGTAAGGCCATGAGCATCTTGTATCCCACATGCCAATACTGCTGCTTGTAGTTAGGACTGGGAGGAATTTCCTACATACTGTGTTCCCCTTCTCACCATTTCTTGGTGAAAATTTCAAAGTCATAGGGACCCACCAGAGCCAGTTGGTGTTTATTCATTGGTCATCCTCCACTTCGAAAAGAAGCATTTGTTGGGAAATACGTGTGCTTGGAACCCGTAACAGTTGCAAACAGTATGTTGTTGCAACTTTATGCACAGAAAACCTAGGAGCCTGGAAGAGTTACACCACCATCCCAAACTGAGGTGCACTGGCGGCTACGACAGTGCTTCAGGATGAGATGCAGGTAGGACRGATAGAATTGGGGATGCTCTTGCCGGCAAGGAGAAGCATTGGGCAGCTCTGTGCATCTCCCTTGGAGGAAGGTGGCCTAGGGTGCACGGACCTTGGCTGCCTGCTGGGCCCCAGAGGGTTTTACTRGTAACAGGTGGCACTTTAAAAGTGTGCTACCTCTTTGGAGCAAATTAAAACCTTTGCAGCTGGAGCTCTTTCAAGGCAGAGACTTGTGATGTTTACTTGTGGGGAACACAGGGGTGTCACTCAGGCAGGGCTTGAGTGTGAATCTGAAGTATTCTTCTGTAACCATTGTACTTTTCTAAAGGGACTAAATAGCTTTATCTTTTACTATGACAGATGTGAAACACGCTTTAATTTTTTGTGTTGAATTATTCAGATCACTGTGGACATGTCTATTATTCATCTGCAGTTTACACTGTCCTTTTCTAATCTCTCCTTAAAAAAAAAAAGAAAAAAGAAAGAAAGAAAAGAAAGAAAGAAAAGAAAACTTTCATTTTTTAGCTTTTTTGATGTTGCCCTGTGGATTATTTCCTGAACCAGGGAGGTTTAGGGCACATTGCTTTTCATGCCTGTTCAGCTTTCAGAAGTAAAAAGAAGGAACTATTAGTATTCCTTAGAGTATGGTCTCTTGTCCACTGTAAATTAAATCACAACCATCAGCTCATTTTGCAYAGGCAACTGAACAGCCATCCTGCATTATTATATTAGCATAAACAGTATATTCGTGATACATTTGAGCATGAACAGTTTAGGAATTGTGCAGTAGATGCCACTGGCTGACTGAGTGGAAATGAATTTGGCCTTTGCTTACAGACATCCTAGCTTTGGCCATTGAGCACTGTGACAACTGCAACCTTACAGAAATGACAGGCYATTTTTATAGGGAGCTGTAATTAAAGCTTCAGCTAAGTGTTGAATTTTTGGACAGACTGATCATAACAGATCATTAAAGTGATGGTAATCTACTGATGGCAAGAGGTACTCATGGGGGCAGATGMTCCCTCAAGACCACAGTAGCAAAGCAGGAGTGGACTACTAGCCTCACTGGCCTCCCTCAAGCAAGTGGGTTTGTCCCTTAGATCAAGCCCATCATCACACAGGCAGCTTCTCTTTCCTCCGGCGTGTGCTATACTATGAGTGGGGGAAGGTGTGGTTTCCATCTAAGAACAGGAAAGCATTTACACTTCTCAGTTCTCTTTATACAGTCTTGAACGTGCTCTGCCTGCAGTCTGGGTTTTTAAAAGGGAATAGGCCTGACTGTGTTCATGCTTTTGTAAAAAATGTTTCAATTTCCAGATAGAGGATGTCTAAGGCATGTTATAATTTTTTCATTACTTAGTTCTGAGCTAGAATAAAGGCGTAAATAGTGTATACAAATGTGTACAAAAATGGGAAAGAATTACTAAAGAATGCAGATATCACCAAGTGGATCAGACCAGAAATYTTGCTGGGGCCAAGCACTCCCTGTCTTGTCAGTAGAAAATACTTCTTTCATGGAAATCACAGAATCACAGAATGGTTGAGGTTGGAAGGGACACCTGGAGATCATCTAGTCCAACATCGCTGCTCAAGCAGGGTCACCTAGAGCATGTTAGACAGGATCAAGTCCTGGCAGGCTCTGAATATCTCCAGAGAAGGAGACTCCACAACTTCTCTGGGCAGCCTGGTCCAGTGCTCTGTCACTCTCACAGGGAAGAAATTCCTCCTCACGCTCAGGCGGAACTTCCTGTGCTTCAGTTTCTGCCCATTGCCTCTTGTCCTGTCACATGGGGCAACTGAAAGAAATCTTTCCGCATCCTCTTGACATCCTACCTTGGATATTTTGTAGACATTGATAAGATCCCCCCTCAGGCTTCTCTTCCCCAGTCTAAACAGGCCCAGCTCTTGCCGCCATTCTTCATAGGGCAGGTGCTCAAGCCCTCTGATCATCTTTGTAGCCCTACGCTGGACTCTCTCCAGTAGCTCCATGTCTCTTGTACTGGGTAGCCCAGCACTAGACATTACTCCAGATGTGGCCTCCCCAGGGCTGAGCGGAGGTGCAGGATCACCTCCCTCGACCTGCTGGCAACACTCTTCCTCATGCGCCCCAGGAGACCACTGGTGATCTTTGAAATATTCATAAGCAATAGGTACCATCATGACACAGTGAGGTTCCCTGCCCCTTGCTGTTTCTGTAGCCAGGGAAAGACTTTGGTGAGTGTGGTCTGCATCGAAGTTTAGCTAAAGGACTTTCCAAGCTTCTGGTTATCAAGGACTCTCTAAGCCAGAGAGTCTGAAATGTGTCTGAAATAACATCTTCGCCTTACTTGGGGGGGGGGGGGGGGGGAAACACACAAATAAGCAAAAAATCTTTTTTTTTAATGATTCTGCTGACCAATAGTTCCCCATTTCCAGTGTTTCATTGATATACCCTGTTCATTTCTCTGTGCTCTTCATTGATTTTTCTAGAGCTCTGTGGCAGAGTTTAAAGCACCGTTGTCCTGTTGTGAGTGTTTGTTGGGCCCTACAGTCCTGGTTGGCAAGGGCAGGCTGTGCTGTATGCCCTGTCCATGCAGGGTCTTCCACGCACACCTGCTACAGAGGCAAAACCAGTATGTGCCCTGGTGGCTGGGAAACCAGGCCTGTGTTTGTAGTGCAGGACATAACGGCCTCCTCTGCGGTCTGAGATCTACTTTTTCACTTCCAAACATCTCCTCTTCTCTCTTTTTTCCCCCCTCCCTCCCATATCAAGATTTTTAGTTTACTTTTTATTTTCCCCTAACAGATACAAATAGTTTAATAACTCGGGCCATCCTTTCCTTTCCTCTCTATATCTCTTCCTAGAGAGAATGAAGGGTTTATTCCTTAATCTAAAATGCCCTTTCTATTAGCACTCAGTTTTTTTCCCTCACCTACTTTTAGAACTAAAGAGCAGGCATAGGGGAAAGATCACAACTGCAATTGATCTTTTCCTGAAAGAGGTCCTCAATAAAAAAGAACTTTATTTGTCTTTGCTGTTAGCTTCTAGGTGACTGGAGCGTTGCCATGGTAAGAGAGAATTTTGGCAGGAGAAGAAGAAAGAAGAAAGTTTTAAGGAGAGAGATCTTGGAGGAGTTTAAAGGGAGCAGTAGAAGCAAGGCAGCAAGGTCTTACTTTAGGTGTGCAGTCAGTAGAGGTGTCTGTGTGTGGGAGTTGCACTGATTGGGACAAGGTGTTAGATGCTCACTTAGATTTATCAACATCTTTACAGATTAGTGTTTGAGATGAAGCACCCTTGCTAACTTTCCAGAGCAGAGTTTATTTTGCTTTTTGAAATCATGGAAACTGAACTTGTAAGTAATCCTAATGTATTTCCATTCATAGCTTTTTGCAGGTATTTCACTTGCATTTACCAACTTTTGCGGGTTACTTTTGCTTATTTTCCAAAAGTGTCTGGCAAATAAGATGACCAACAACAGTCAATTTATTCAGCATGTGTTCAGAATGTATGGCAGGGAAGTTGATCTAAAACTCACTGCTGCAGATAATTGCCCTGAAACCTTGATTCTGAGGCTTGCACCTTGAACCACTAATACATTCAAAATTAATAAACCCACTTAAAACACTCATGCTCCTTGTGAATGACCTGTGGACTAAATATTATTTTAATAATACAGTGAATTAAATAAATGGTCAATAATTATAAGAATAATTTGGTCTAGTCGTAGAAGATCAGGAATAGAAAGAAGCAAAATTGTCAACATATTCACTGCAAGTTCGCTGCCTTGCTCTACCACTAATTAAGTTCAAGGCTCTGAATAGTAGTTTTAAGTTTCTTCATTACATGGTAAAGTGCAGTTCTGACCTGACGAGGATGCCTGAGCTGTATCACGTGGCAGAAGTACATCATCTGATACTGGAGGGACTCCRCTTCAGATAAATCTGTGCCTGATGACTGTAATTGACAGTGAATACTGTATAGCAAACACAAGTAGCCTTCCACTTATGTGCTTGGAAGAAGAGAGAGGACTTTTACAATGCATGACTCTAAATAGTTCGGAAAAAAAATTCAATTCTTTATTTTCCAGTTTACATTCAATCAGAAAATGAAGACATGGCCTATCTTCATTTTTACATGATTTGGGGGGAGAAAAACATAAGCTTTTTAGAGAGTCTTATTCCTTGTTTCCTTTATTGCTGCTTTGTGTTTACATACCTTTGTTTTAAGGATGATCTTGCATATTCTTGTCATGAGGTTACAATTGCCAGTTTAAATTCTGTTTTGTCTCTGACTAAGCCTCTCCCATCCATGGATAGGTAGGCCAATAGGTATTAATGCCATACCCTCTTTCCCTCTAGTTAAAACCCTTAGCCCSTGCAACTAGCCCTGCTCTTTTCCTGAGATAACGTATTTTGCCTACTTCACATTTTCCTCGGACTCCTGACAAAATCATTGGAGTTCTTTGCTAGACAAAGCAGAATTCACCAGTTTTCTGTGAAACAGTTGCTTCACTATTACTATTGATAGTGATTTATTGGCACAGTGCCATCTGTGTGCCTAGGAACACAGTAAGATCCAACTTCCGATTGCAAAGACTAGTCTGCTAAGTGTATGTGACAAAATGTTGCCTCAAATCAGACTGACTTTTGGTGCCTAGGTTTTGTTTCTTAATGAATCTTATTTTGGGTTTATTTGTAAAGCTTCTGAATGTTTTGGTCTTGTATGAGTGAGTCACAAATTTGTTGCACCTACATTACAGATTGAATTCTCACCAGCTTGGTACACTCAAAATCTTGTTATAGATGGAAGGAGCACACCTGCTATGCAAACCAAGGATTTGTTGTTAGTCTAATTAAAATCTTGACAGTCTAATCAAAGAATTACTATTAGTCCTGTTACAATATATTAAAACTTATCATTCACATTATGCAGTTAATATATGTACACAAACTTTCTAGTATCTACCCCTTTCTCTGCTGTTATGCCTAATTTCTGCTACCTCTTCAGGCACCGGGGTTGATGGTTTCAGCCTGGGGAGCAGATGTACAGCGAGCCGTTGGTGTCCTGGCCTACTCTGCTGCCCTCCAGTTGACTGCAGGGTCAAAGACCCTTCAGCCTACACAGAGTATAATTGCTTATTTGCTATCATTTGGGGAGATGGGGTCTCCCTTTTTTCACTTTCTCTGCATCCTATCAAAAACCTGGTTAAATTTTGATGGAAGGCTTGACTGCCTTTGACATGTTACTTGTGTTCAAATTGTCATTTAGAAAACTTGGGAAGGGGAGGAGGGGAATGTTTTGTTTTATTTTGTTTTTGTAATTTAGCCTCTCATTTCTATACTATGTAATGACAATTCTCTATTATTATTTTGCTCTCTCTGAAACCTAGAGGAATTTTAAAATTCTCAATAAATAAAAATCCCACTCAAATAGTGGCACCTGTATTAAAATCAAAAATTGGCCAAAGAATATTTCTTGAAGAGTTTAAGAATGGTCTTCCCATCTGTCTTGAGGATGCATCTTTATCATGAAATTTTTCCTACAGCATTCAAATGAACTAACTTATTTGTACATAAGAGTATATAGTTTTGACAACGCTGTTTTAGTTATTGAGATAATTTTTAAAACATGCTTTTGAGATACTGGGAAGAAATCAAGGTTTATACCTTTTTTTTTTTTTTTTTTTTTTTTTAAAACTAAATTCTAAGGATAGAATTATTCCAGAATGGATCAGGCAGGTGAAACTAGGCTTAATGCATGACAACCTCTGCCTCTCTTGAATCTGAACTTGAAACTTAGGTTATTTTTGGAGCCTATAAATCTTTACCTTACAATGGCAGGCTATTTATTTTTAAATAGTAGAGGTGAGATTGAAGGAGACATCCTGTTAAAAAAGAGAGATAATCTATAAGGGGATATCTACACTTGCGGAAACGCACAGAGTAAACTTATGTGGCTTTTACGATGCACAAACGGCTTAACCCTCATCTGACACCTTATTGAGCCCCAAATGTACTTCTACGTAAGGTACATTGTTTTCCAAGTTAAGGCAGAGGAGCTAGCTCACACGCAGTGCATACCAGCGTGTCTCCTTGAAGAGTCTGTCTAGAATAATTAGTGAGCAGTAAATTCAAAYGCAAGCTTACTTTGCACAAACTTCTCTATATAGACAACCACCAAGATAACTGGAACTGGTCATTTAATTYACTTAGGAGATGACCTGGATATCTGTACTTAGTAGTAGTCCGAGTGCCACACAAATATTCTAACAACATGCATGCATATGAAAATAGAACTGGAAGGGTTTAATTTTGAGATAGCTGCTGGCAAGAACTTAGCACAAGAGCAGACGGTTGCAATTAATATCTTTCAAGCAGTTGTGTTTCTTCATAATGTATTCTGTGATCTTTTATAATCAAGCATGGTGTAAATCACTGGTAAACCTGGTAGTAAGGCCATGGAGGGGCCTGTCAGTGAAATTTTCTGAACTATATCCAGCTCTGAAGCCTAACGGTCTAGGAGTTACATGCTGAAAAAGCAAAGTACTCCTGTAGTAATCCCATCATGCCTTCTCCACGTTTTCTTCTGTAGGAAGAGATTAGCTGTTGTGCAATAATTGGTAATGTTGGTTGTGCCAAGAGGTATATCCTGGGCAAGGATTAGACACAGACAATTCTAAGATTGATAGATTAGCAGTTTCCCTAGAAAAGAAATTAAGGATTGTCACAACAAAGAGCATATACAGTGGTTCRTGACTTGCACTATCCATCACAGAGCTGTGATAGGGCTGATGGTTATGCATTTAGAAGCTCCAAGCTCTTTCAGGCAGTCCATCAGCCAGAAAGGAGAATATGTTCATCCCTTAGTGAATCAGCCCTGGAGTGTTTTTCTGAATTGTAGCTACATAGAAGACGTAGTATTTTTAAGCTTTTCCCCGATCTCTATATACCTTAAATAGGGGACACAGAAGCATACTCCAGCACCAGATATGGCCATCACCCTAGCTGTCAAACTTAATATCACAATGAGTCCTGAACATTTAACATCTCCACCTACATTTCATGTCTATATACCTACTCTAAAATATTATAGTTGTATATGTGCACAAGRGTGTGTGTGTGTGTRTGTGTGTGTACACACACACAAGCGTACGCATCTGCTTTACTGTTCAATATTTTCTTAAATCTAATTTGTAGGGTTTGTTATTTCTGATGGATGATTCTGTTGTCTCTCATTCTTTCTGCTTCTAATGAAATTCTTGAGAGAAAGGAAAGGCACACAGTTCTAAATAAAACATGTTATTTTACTTCCTCTGATGATGGATGTTGGAAATGCAATTAACCTTTTATTCTCCCTCATCATGAATTGAATTCCACAGAAGAGATACATATGAATATGATGCATGTTTTAAGACATCAGACAAACTCTATTTCTCTGCTTCCTGATAGGAAGAAAGGAAAAGAAATTAAAATGTTGCAGAGCAATAAACAAAACATCTTAGTACAATGACCACATAATTAGAAAATATTGCTGAAGTCTGAAATAAAATCTGTGGAAACAATGAATACAACTTGAGAAATAGGAAGCAAAGGCTGGTATTTGCTTTTAATCCATCAAGTCACTAAAGTGAGGCACASTCCTGATTCATTGTAAGGTTTTAGAAACGCTAAGTTACCTACCTCTCTGTCCTTTCTGTCTTACACGTCTCCCTGGTATTAGTATCTGTTCTTTCTCCTGAATGTAAGGGTACAGATCCAGTATTCTGCAACAGTAACAGATTTGCCAAGACTGCAGGATGCAGTTATGATTGTACTATTATGGTTGGTGTAACTTGTATCTTTGTGTTTCTTGTAAAAAATGGGAACTGATGCTTTGTAACATCATTCCTATAATGGACAATTATTTTTCCTTGCTTATGCTACTATCAGTGATGGTCACATATTGGTATATACAGGTGCTTGCCTTGAAACC
Organism: Rhea americana; assembly: GCF_003343005.1. Classification (NCBI taxonomy): domain Eukaryota; kingdom Metazoa; phylum Chordata; class Aves; order Rheiformes; family Rheidae; genus Rhea; species Rhea americana. The sequence continues at coordinate 2,279,300 of NW_028186745.1, forward strand.
AAAAAAAATCTCTCACACTGGGAAAAATTCCTCAAAAGTAAAAAGCCCACAAAACTCTTGTRTTGAGAGTATTAAAAATGACATACTGTTTTCCCTGTCACAGCTGAAATGAAATACTGCCTCCACACTGATACTTTGAATGCTGATCYCCTGCTTGAGCATTTTTTGAGCTAAATTATAAGTCCTTCCAAAGTAGGATATGATATAAAAGGGCTGAAAGCTCTTATTTTTTGTCATGCAAACATTGCTGTGCGGAAAGACACAGAGCTATTCCACTCAGAGGTAGTTGTGACTACAAGAGATGGGAATACTAGTGATTTATCATGTATCGTACTGCTCGCATCAAAGTTTCTGGGCAGCATTTTGCCAGAGAGACAGTGGACTAAAGTCACTCAGTCCATGGTGGCAAAAAAGAGCCATTATGAGGCTGTCTGCAGAGTTTCTGAGGGGCTGGACAGGGGCGTTGATGGGTGATATGTCAAATCCCTTTTTCATTTAAGAAATGAGTATACTTCTGAGAGAAATGTCTGGGGAGACCWGCCGCTCACACTAAGCTTCTACAGGCACAGCGGAGCAGGGTGGGCAGTGAGCTGAGCTCCTGGGGTAGCTCAACGCTGTTGGGTTGTGGCTGAGCTCTGCGATGAGCCTGGGCTCCTCCTTTTGAGCTTCTGCCAAGCCTAAGCTACCTGGAAACTAGAAATATCCGTCACAGGAGGAGGCAATACTTGGGGTAGTGGCGCTGCTGGCCCCTCTGGAGCTGGCACTTGCTGGGAGCCAGGTCCAGAGGACATTGTCTTATTCTTCTGGCTTCCTCCTCTTTACAGCCCAAGGGTTAGCAGGAGCCATGAGTTTCTGGCAAAACTCTGCCTCTCTCTTGTTAATCACTTAGGAAAGTCAATCACTTTCTTGTTGCTATTGCTCTTGGGTGAGCAATTAAGAGGGTGTTGTTTCATATTGCAATGAAGCCCTGGAGCCTGTCCTTCAATGTTTTGTTCACTGTGGATTTCACAGGTCTTCTGCTTTCCCGTTTTGTTTTTGCACAAATCATTTGTTCATGAGAGGATTTATATCTCTTATCCCACGACATCCTGTTTATCTAAGGTCTTTAATGTGAAACATTATGGAAAATGTCTTAGGCTGCATAAGCTAGATTTCTCTTGTTTGTGTGCTCAGTGACTCTTTCAAAGAATCAATCAGCTATGCAAAGCATGATTTTCTCCCGTAAAATCTATTTCCCCAGTATTTAATGTCTATATGTCTATTAATTCTTTATTTTGATTCATAAATTTGTGTGGTACTATGATCAGACATCWTTTTTTTAGTTCTTGAAGACTTAACAGAAAGAAAAGGGCATTGTATTTGATACCTTTCATCCATCTGATAGTGAAGCAGTTTTACACAATAGCTGAACTACTTAYCTGATTTTGATATATTTTGTACTTGTAGCATTGTAAAACAATTTCAAGTTTATGTGTGTATTTTGGATTCAAAAATATTTCTTCCCATTTCACTGATAGCCTTGRTTAGCTAGATATATCTGTCTACTATGCTCAGATCAGAAATATCCTTATGAGTTTATAAATCTGGGGGGGGGGGCATTGGGATGATTGCAGATGGGCTGAATACTTTCATATGAACTTTTTTTCCCCTGTTTTTAAAAATAAAAAAAAATCTCATTACTTATGTTGCACTGGTAGGGAATAATTCAGGTGCTTAAGCACAGCCAATTTAAATGCTCTCAGGGGCTGGAACTACCTGCTTGGGCTGGTGGTTCTGACAGAGGGTCTGTGGAAGACCTATGTCATTCAAGAGAAGCTGGTATAGGCCAGGCAGATTACATTAGGTGTCTAAAATAATATTAGATGAATAATTGTAGGAACCTACATCTCTCCTAAAAAATTTACAGCGGTTATAACTAATACTTTGTTCTCCTAAGCTTTATTTTGCTGTCCTTTTATATATTAGACATATTACATTGTTTTTCTATGGACTGATTCTTTTGAGAAAATTGTAAATTTAGTTCACTTTCTCAAATGTTAATATACCAACTAGTTTTTCTTATGTAACATGCATAATCCACGATTTACTGCATAAAAATAGTTTGAGGTGTATTTTTCTAATACAAAGGTAGGCTCTCAGGCCATATGTAAGAGGATATATAATAGAAAAACACCAAATACTTCAGTTCTCTATATTAAGAATAAAGCTGCCCCAGTTTTGATTAAAATTATGCATTTAAACTTACATGAAATATTTTTAGAAGAATCAGTTGTTTATACATAGTRCACAATCCTTTTGGACTTATGTCAGCCTTAGGCGTTTGTATACGTATTGCATCAGCAACTAACTCAAATAAAGAAGCCTGTAATTTAAGATGCACCAATGAAATTAAATTTTTAAAAAAAAAATTAAGGTTCGATATCATTCCTTAGGAAATGTCTTAGATTTTAAAAATTCTTTGTTACATCTCCTGTGTGTCACTATAGTAAGTGAGTGTTATTTCACTGCTGTTACTTATCATTAAGGAGTTAAAAAGATTTTTTTTCATTTTATTTTTTTCATAGTTGTTAGACTTTTCCATCACCTCTTTTTTTCTTCTGTATTGCAGAAAATCACTGAAATAGTGTATTTTATGTATTGCATTAGAATCTAAATCTTCATTACTATATTGAGTAAGATTTAAATCAGCTGAGTGTGAAGGTGCACTGTTTGAKTGTGCCCTTGTAATTTGCTGTCTGTGTTTCCTTTCTGCTACTACAGTTCAGACACACAGATAATTTCAGGTCACATCAGTGCATTGCAAGTAGACAAATTGTTGAGCAACTGACYGTACTGATTTCACAATTTTCTGAAAAGTGCATGCCTTCAAATGGTATGTAGATATGTGCCCATACAAGCTACATCAGTATTAATGTAATTTATGCAGTGGTAATAACTCTTACAAATTGCAGTCTGCAGATAGCTTAAAGTTCTGAACCTGATAATTCTTATCCTGATAATTTGATCTCCTTTCCTGAATTTTGACTACTATAATTTATTACTAGCCATAGAACTATGTTGAAAATTCTGAAAAAAAATGCACAAGACACTCTGTACTTACATCTAAAATAAACTACCTTTTTAGAGTTTATTTTTAGTGAGAGTTTGATATTCTGTTGTTTGGCTGAGTAGGGTGAGCAACTTGCCCAATAAAAAAAAATAATAAACTCACAACAAAAATAAGTTTTTCATTTTCCTCTGTACTAGATGGGAGAAAATTTTCGTGCTTTCTATTCGAAGGTCWGTCAGTACCTAAACTTCTTGAAGASGTATGTTATTYAACCCGAACACTTCTATTTTCTGGTGTAATTGACCAGAAATCGAATTTTGTGTATTTTGGGTGACAAGAAGATAGACTGCCTCCTCTACTTTATGGAAGGCATTATCTATAGATATATATGCCTGTCTTCTGAAAGGATGTAATTACTAGCTGTTGCCACCTGGAAATCAAGTGCACCTCTTGCATGTGGCAGCAGATAGAGAGATGATATGTAGGACAAAGCCTTTAAATGCAGGAAAAAGAAGAGTCTTTTTCAGTTTTTGGATTACTTTTTATTCTGAAATGTTAGATTTACTAATTAAACATTGCATTAAGGAAATTTACTAGCAAGACTTCAGTCTAAATGATCTAATCACATAAAAATATTATGAGGAGTCAGCACATTAAATGTGTAATGTCTGTAATCTTACAGTGCCCTAGACTGTATGTATTTGAGTTTACTTGGGATTGGGCTAATTTCATTTGAGACTAATGGATAGATTTTTGTTTTAGATGTATGTTTSTAACCCAAGGAGAGTATAGCTGAGAAAAATATCAATATGATTAAATTTAGAAAGGCATTTAGAACAAATTCTGCCATAGGACAATTATCTTGAGCTCYTTTTCAATAATTCTTTATGAAGAATCTATTACCTCCTGTTTGTATAAAGATTTTCCTACTGATACTATTAGCAACAATTTATAGACAGTTATTTTTCAGGCAGTCTCRTCCCACCTTTTGCCCTCCTGATCAGCACTGGCCAGTTTGGAAGGAAAACGGTTTGCAGCAAGAGTAGTATCCAGCATGTCTTTAACTTAAAGTAAAATTTTCTCTGGTTTTATTTTACGTTAATTTCTTTTTACATTCCCTTAACACCTTTTTGTCTGTTTAGTGTCCTATTTTTTAATCATAGTTCACTTGCAGCAGCATCATTTTGCAATCATCTTGACATTTGTAATGTCAACGCTGCAGACTTACATTAACCTCATTTTGCCATCATCCTGATGTATCAACCTCCATATAGACCTGCACAGAAATAATTTAGCATTCATCCTAGCATGTGCAGTAATGTCTCATTAGACTTGAACTAACAGAATTTTGTCATCATTATTTGCTATCATAATAAGCTAGTCTTCACAGATTTAATGTGACAGTCTTTTGCCGCTGTAACTCARACTTCGAACAATTGACATCCCAGGGGGACTTCAGGTGAAGTCAATGTAATTAAAACACATGCCTTCAATAGTCCTATACTTTAAGCAGGTGTCAAATATCTTAAATAATAATTAATAATAAAATAATAATTAATAAAGTGTTTAGCACTTGCTTATCTTGTTTTCTCCATTTTCTGTGTAGAAAAGAAAAAGACAGAAGTGGAATGATGAGTGAYTGGCAAAACAGCTAATAGGATTTAGACCTCAGAGAATCACAGAATCACAGTATGGGTAAGCTTGGAAGGGACCTCCGGAGATCATCTAGTCCAATCTCCCTGCTCAAGCAGGRTCACCTGGAACATGTTAGGCAGGGTTGCATCCAGGCAGGCCTTGAAGATCTCCMGAGAAGGAGACTCCACAACCTCTCTGGGCAACCTGTGCCAGTGCTCCGTCACTCTCACAGTGAAGAAATTCCTCCTCAAAACATCCAGATTGTCTCTCTATTCTTGTATCCATTGGACTGATGTCCTTTCACAGCACAATTAGTTTTGTTTATGAGATGAATACAGACTTAAATGGTATGTGAAAGGTTTTATTAACTAGTCCATAATTCTTGTTTCAGGGAGTTATAGAAATATGGAGTTGATTTCTTCTCTTGCAAGAGTTGAGAAGATCAAATATACTTTGTTAGCCTTGAAAGAATTTTTGTCGACTTTTGTCTTGTAAACAGCTTCCCTGAGTATAGATTTTCATATACGTAAGTGATCAGATATTTTCACAATTTTCTCCTAAGACCAAATCTGAGTTGGCTTTACTCAAATGAAGCTGTTGTCCCTGTCTTCAAAATACATGAAAAAAAAAAAACAAAAAAAAMMCAAAAAAACARAGCATTGTCCTCTTTACATGCTGGAAGGCAAGGGCTATGTACTCCTTTTCCTGCCCGGACTAAACAGGTGACGTTCCTTCAGCCTTTCCTCATAAAGAAAACTGACTGCTTAGAATTTTGTGATGGTCCATGCTCTCCAGTTTGCCTATGGCTTTCGCAAAGCATCGTGTCAAAAGTGGACACGACCAAAACATTTACAGAATAATCTATAGAAAGAGAGGATGGGAGGACTAGAAGTTTAGGCTGTTAGAGCCTGTGAGTTCTCTTTCCCTAAAGAAATCTGGGTTCATGCTAGTAGATAATACATTTGCTATGCAAAATGACCTTGAGTTGTCTTTGGCAGAATGGATACTGCTTGCCTGCAGACCTAGGTGAATTCCCTGTCTAGTGTATACAGATTGTTGACTCAGCTTCACAGTCACCTCTTAGTTCCTTATTGATATTCTTTGCAATCAGCTTGGCATTTTTCCCCTGCTCCTTACATACTATATTCGCTTTTGTTTTTTAAATACCTGCCTCTCTTCTGAACTAAACTTGTTTTTGTTTCTAGTCATTTGTTTTTAAGCAGAGGAACTTCCTTTTTTCATCATGGCAGCTAGAAAGTGTTTTCAAACATCTTCCAATTATCATTCACATTTTTCTCTTTAACTTCTTTCTCCTTACGGATTAAGGTTTATAACTGTTTTCAACTTTACAAATTGGCTTCTCTTAAAAGATATATAGACATGTATACAYGTATGTTACCACCTCCTGCGTTGATTTGTGTGTGCTCTTGGTCTCTCAGATGCATATACACACATGCAAATATATATGTGTGTATGAAATTGGTTAGGATTTCACTCTGTTTACATATGGTATAAGTAATCAAGTAATGATTACTTGTATTTAAGCAACCACACATTTTGGACTCTGGCATTAGTTCCTCCTTAATGGTGATGATGAAGTTTAATGTAGATTTCCCTTGCATTAAGCTGCAACATCTTTCGGACCTCAGCGAATTTGGTGTACGTTAACTGCCCTGAAAGGTTGTTTGTCAAATAGGGGTGGCTGATGGGACGTGCTGTGTTTGACTTCTGCTCTGTGTGCTCCGATTTTCTTGCTGTGGCTTTTGAGAATACGGGGATGGGAGAGCCAGTCTTTCCTTTGGCTCTCTTACTGTAGACATGCAATGAAGGGTGGGTCAGCAAAAGAGAAGGCGAAAGCCAGGCAGACTCCCCCAGAGGGCATTTGGGGTAGGAGCCTATTTCAGGTACTCTGATCAGAGGATCCTCTCTCTGTGGATTACACACCTCRGTTCAACTTACACACCTAAATCTACAGGTGGGAATATTAGCTAATAGTATTCTCCCTATCTGTCATTTGAGCCTCCTGGAGAGTTTAAGACTAGATTAGTTCCAGTTCTTCTTTATTACTCTGACTCTTGCCATGTCTTTTATCAGTAATTAAAATCCTCCTCCTCCTTCTGTTCTGTTCTGTACACTCTTAATATTAGTTTTCATATCATTTGCTATTCTTTCTGAAGCTTTCTTTTTGATGGCTTGGTGTATCTCCTGGGTAGTCTGCTCAAACTGACCACCCATTAAGACTGATTTCACTGCTGCTGAGATAAAAGCTTCTGAAAGTTGGAGGAGTGACAGTGTTTGAGAATAAAGATCTGCAAAGTAAAAGCATTATCTGTATGGGAGATGGTGGCAGCAAATACTGCTCTGCTAAATACATTTGGGACCTTGCCCCAAAGAGAATTCCCATGGATTGAAAGCCCTGGTCATTCTTGAGGTGTAGGTTTCCAAAGGGGATACTGATTAATGATGCTTTTTTTGATGAGTGTTATTTCCTATATTGAAGTAATAAGCAGTGAGGCCAGCACTTCATGYTAAACGCTCTCCAGAAAGAGAAAAATCCCTATTCCAAAGTGACTGCAGTATAAAGAAGACAGATTGCTTGGGGAGAGCATAAATACAGTAATAATATGTGGCTTAACATGTTAGAGTATGGTTTCAAGCATAAGCGTTTCATGATACAGAGATGTATTGACTGGAAACTGGATGTTTCTTAATAGCCCCTTGCATATGAGAGGGCTGTATGTTAATCATTAGATAATGGATGATAATTTTTAAACTATAAATTTTTACTTTAGACTGTAAATTTTTAGACTGTAAACCCTCTGGACGCCAAAGCTTCCTTTATAATTTAGGACTAGGGAATTTCTTTTATCTTTTACTTTTTGGTCTACAGATCAAATAAACATACTGGAGAGAAAAAAAGACTGCCATCTGTACTAACATTCTCTACAATGTCTTTTTGAAGTAAAAGTAGGTTGAGAAACAAAAGTAGCAAATTCTGCCTCTGTGGTTGGTGTTGGACAGACCTTTTTTTCTTGCTGATTTCACAGCAAARTTAGAAGCCCTCTATTTACTTCTGTTATGATAAAGCTGTCAAAAATTTGTTTTTCCTTTGCTGCTGACACACAAATGAATTTTTTTGTAACAAGAAATATTCATTCTATAAAGACCCTGAGCCAATATACCACCAAGGCAAATGAGAACCCACATGCTGAGCATCAACACTTAAAAGATTCACATCCCAATTCTCTCTTCACTTCTGTTTCATARTCCCTGGAGCTAACTAACCAGTTCCTCCCACAAAGATAGATGTGATAGATTTGCAAATACTGGCAAGAGCACAGAGAGAACTTAGGAGCCTAATAGTCAAACTGAGCAGCAGACTTGGATTGCCTTTGTTTATTTTATTTTTTATTTTTTGCTCAACTTTGSCAGGGAGTTAAAAACAGTGTTGAATAAAGACTGAAATTTTTTCTGAAATTATAATCAAAATATTGTATGTCTTAAGTTTATGCAGTAAGCATTTTACCTGATGTTGTTTTGTCAAACAACATGCTCCACTGGGATGTTTAAAAAGTCATAAGAGGTTTGTAAATGTGTTCCATGTGGTATGCTACCTACTTGTTATTTTCTTGTTTCATCTGTTAACAGGCAAGGAGATGCTGTCTGTGTTAGATTATATAAACTGCAGTATGGCGTGCTTATTTTTTGGTGTTTGTATCAGTAAATTATAGTGAGATGGGAGATTTGCTACTCTGTAGAGGTTTTTACATGCAGTTCTCATCTGATTTATTTATTTGGGGACTTGTCTTCCCATATAACTCATTTGGCTAATGCAGTATTTCTTTTTCAGGTTAAAGATTTAATTTTCCATTTGTGGCTGGTTTGGGAGTTTTGTTGTTGTTTTTTGACAGAAATGTCCTGAATTTCAAAGTACCTTTTTCATACTGTATAGGAGGGGAAGAGTTAGATACCTAAAAATAGGATTCACAAGTCCAATCTGAGGTTCAGCCCTTACCTTCTAGTCCTAACCTGCCCCTCTTTTATACTACAAAGACAATAAACTTGGCTGCCAAACTTGGATGTTGAAATCCACTGCTTTTCTAAGGTCACACTGATGTATGCTGAATCTGACCTCCTAAATGGTCCCTAAAAAGGCAGTTTGTAGTTGAGCCTTGTTTTCAAGTTGCTGCTGGCTTCTTTGGATTTTTTTCCAATTTTGCATTACCGTCACACTCTTACCATTACAAAGGAGATATTTTCAACTTTCCCAATACTTGGGTTTTTTAAAAGGACTTCTCAAGTAGTAAAATAAACAGCCTCTGTATAAGTGTTTATTAATAGACACCTGAAAATTACCCTAGAAAACACCGTAAAGAAGGCTATTTCTTTTGATTTAACCCATTGCTGATTGTGGAGGAGGATAGGAAGCATTAAACCAGAGCTGCCAGAAATCATTTTTTTAAAAARAAGACTACATCTTTAATATCATTCTAAAGGTTCCATCCTGCTCGTGACTTCGAAGCTTGCTCCTCGCCCCTGCTGCAGCACAGGCACTGCAATCCCAGAGCGTTGGCCAGCGGTGCTGTAGGTTGCAGCCTGCTACTTACGGCACCTGGAAGGGAGAATCAGACGAGTCACCTCTGACTAATAGCATTTATCAGGTATACCTAATTACTTGATACACATGCACAGTGAGGCTGTGACTTGCTTCTTGTTCTTGAATGAAGAGAACTAGAGCTTTTAATGCTGCTTCAGACAAGAATCCCCAAGTAAAAGTGAATTTGGTGTGTCAGAATCATAGACTCTCTTCCAGCTCACACACCCAGGATGAATACACACCATGCTAGCCAGTAGGGACTGACAGATGTATATAAAACCTTCCTCTTTGCAGTACAGTTGAAGTTTCTCAGCTTAAACCAATGACAGCTGCTGAAAGTAGCCTTCAATTTTTAAGAGCTTCTCGACTTTCTTAACMCCTTCTCCCTCCCAAAAGGAAAATCAGCAAATGCAGTAGGTATGAACACTTACTTTTGTTACTTCCTGCTGTGGCTCAACAAATCTGTTCTCTTTCTCCACTCTGTTCTATGTGGAGCTTCAGTAGCGGGAAGTGAAAATGTTTCTAGGCTGAAAGTTTCAATACTCCTGTGAATGAAGTGGAGACTGCTGAGACACAGGAGTTTTGAACCCTCCCTGCCGGAAGAGGGGAAAAAAACCTGGATTTCCTGCATATGGGAGATTGTTTAACTTGTAAGCCACTGCAAGCATTACCACCAGCCACTTCTTTGAGCCATGATTTAGGAGCAAGAATTGGCTAGCACAGTGCTTCTTGCAGAGCCTGATGCGGGTGTCCTCTGATGGTCCCAAATATATTGTCACAGAGGAGACAGGGAGTCTGTGGATGATGACTAGCGGTAGGTGTGGGACGGACCACAGAACTCTGTCAAGACTAAGGCCCTCCAGTATTATTCAGAAACAGAGCTGCAGAAACCTGGAAAGTTTTGAACAAAAAATGAAATTACTTTGAAAGTTTCAAAGGAGTAACAGTCAGGAGGATCGCAGTTCTGGAATCAGACACCTACTTTCTCGATGACTTCTACTTTTGGTCCTTAAGTGCATTATTGGAACTGGGCTTCAGTTACTGGCGATCCATGTTATCAAGGGTAACGTTAAATATTTTAAAACAGAGGTTTTGCATAATAAGCAGTTCCTTTTCTTAAGGCTCTAGTTTGCTCAGTCTCCTTTTCCCTCAAATAATCAAAATTCTGCTGCCGTCACAGTGTGCTGTGCTCTGCTTCAGATTATTTTCTACATCAGTTCATGACTTGCAGTTCCTGTGGCCTGCAAATTAATCCTTTGGAGTCTGTTGGCATGCACTGTACATCCAGGTTCTCCTGGGTATTAATTTGACTATCAGTGTGGAAAATGCCAGTGGCTGTAACGGTTAGATGTGTGTTAAATTTGAAAACAAACTTACTTAGAGGTATATTATGTACTTCATTCTGTGGTTTTTTCGTATAATCCAGTGATGTACATATAAACTTGTAGTCATCATGACTGGATGTTTCAGTCTTTAAATAATAACAATATATTTTTCAGTTTGTTAGATCTTAAAAAACAAAATACAGTAAAGAAGGAAATCACTGTGTCCTTTCACACAGCTTTTCAAACGAAGCCATGAATTAATAACATGATCCTTTGTGGCCTATGTCTGTCTAAGGGCCATACTATACTATATTTTTTATATATATACAAATATATATGTATTTTATACACACACACACATATATAAAATATATTTATACATACAAAGTAGCCTTCAAAATATCTTTGCAACTCCCCCTCCAAAGTATTACGTGAGAGCTGCTTTTCTTTCCCGTAGAGGCTCGGGAGGCGTGGGGCTGGGGTAGGGCTTGTGCTACCTGTCTGTGGCAGGCAGCCTGGACTGGGGAGTTAGGGAAAGTTCCCGTAGTTAGAAGGAGGCCACAGGACACAATTTATGTGCCATTTTTTGTCTGTTTCTTCTGTGGGTTGTTTTGCGGCTGTGTATAGCAACCGTACCATGCGGCTTTGTTGGGGACGGAAAGGTCAAATGAAAGTCAGTAGCTTTATTACTTTCCTTTTTCTTTCTTTTTCTTTTTTTCTTTTTTCTTTTTTTTTTTAACGCAGCTTCTGGCTTACTGCAACCTGTGTCTGCTAGCACTGATTTGTTAACAATTAGTAAGGAAACATATGAAAGAGCACTATTTTTTCCCGCGTTTAGGGGTGAGGCCGCAATACACYGGGAAAGAACGGATGCCTCTGCCAGAGTTCCTGCTAAATCGGGAGGATCCTCCTTGGGGATCGGCTGGGGGGGGCGGCGTTTGCTGCGGTGGAGGGGGGTGAAATCTGCTTCATAGGGGCTCCCAGGGCAATGGAGTGGAGAGCGGTAAATATATTCACTCCACTCGGTAGGGCTAAATGCTGCTTGGAGAGCTGTAACACATAGCTTAAATCCATTCCACATGCCACCCTGGGAGCAGAGCCTTATATGTAGAGAGCATGGGCTGTCCTATTATGGGAAATCAACTTTGTTTTGAGGGAAGCAGAGTATTGCTTCTGCGCAGGTCCTGGAATTTGAAACATTTCGGGGCCTCCAAAGAGCGCTGGCATTAGTTACCACGTCGGCTCCGCGGGAGTGAGGAGCCCTCGCTTTCCCCGCGCGGGACCCAGACCCCAGGCGCAGTTAACGTAGCCCTGCGCCCGACCACGCTGTGCGCTGCCTTCTCCTCCTCCAAGCGGCTGGGGCTGGTTGGGTCATAGCTGTCATTACGCAGGGACCAGCCTAATTCAGCACGAGCTGCTGGAGCAGCAAAGTTGGGATACGCTTTGCCAAGAAATATTTTGCTGTTGTTTTCTTTTTCTGCTTTTTGTGGAGAGATTTCATGTCTGCTCACACTGTTTGGTATGAGGAAGTGGAAGATTATTGTAAGTATGAACAGACTGACATAATTTATCACAATACTCACTTTGACAGAGCAGTATAGTGCTACGCAGCCCACTAACAGCATGCATTTTAAAGTGTTTACTTTCCAAGTCTAAAAAAGGATACAGCACTGGGGGAAAAACAGAGAGAATTTTTAATGTGTCTTTTGGGGAGGGGGAAATYCTGTACATACAGTTATATATGAAAAATGTAATCCAGAATTGCTACCCATCTTTGCCTTGAATAAAGAAAATACATTTCTTCCTAGGGTCACCACATATTAAGGCGTGGGATTAAGATTTTTTCTTGAGAAGACAGASCAATATATCTGCAAGAAAAACCAGTGTCATTGTTATAATAATTTGGCAACACATCAAAGGATTAATCAGTTGCTTTGAACTTTAATGGCATATGCAGTTTCACTGCCTTATATTAATTTACACAGTAAGAGATCTCTCGTTACTAAACTGTCTGGTAGCAACTGAATGAGGGGGTGTCAGTTTTGCGCAAAGTGAGCAGCAGCTGAGCTCTCCCATGCTCTTCCCAGCAAAGAGCAGGCGCGTTTTCCAGAGTTCTGCTTGTTTGTTCTTTTAAAGCTATTCTTTATCTGCAATAAGAAGAAGAATAGAGGATGTCAAGAAAAAAAAAGAATGAGAGAGCCAAGAATAAAAGAATGAGAGAGAGTTTTAAAATCCATCTACCAAACTCCCAGACAATCTTTCTCCTTCCGCCCCCAACCCAAGCTCCCAGGACAGATTGTGTTGAGAGAAAGAGTGTCAGTATTGTCCTGACTTAATCTATAGTCTCCACCCCCTGTTTTATAATCTATTTTCTGTCTTCCACTTTCAGCTTAATCCTGTGTCTGCACAGTAATAGAATTCCTGGCTTTCTCTTCCTTTTCTGATCACAGAAGCTGGGGGAATACGCACTGTCATTTCCCCCTATCACATAAAATGAACTGCATAGTCACTCACTTATGATGAGCTTCTTGAAAGTAATGCTAGATTTTATTATCTTTGACAGGAAATGAGCTTAAAACAGAAAATTCCAGGTTGCAGGTGTAGTTTTATGCCGTAGTTTATTTCCTTGTTTTAAGACTATATCTAATTCTATTTTCTTGGACAGTAAATAATAATCTTAAATGAAATATAACATTTCCAGATACAGTTTTATGCCACTAAGAGAGATCCTGCAGTGATAGGACCCTTTACTCTTTGAGTACAGTCTGAGAGTTCAAGAAGGAATAGGATAATGACATCACCATCACATACTAAATAATTAGGGGGCAGATTGCTTCATTTCTGAAAATACTGGGGGGACAGGGAAGGAGTGTTTTACTTTTTGTTGGCAAGAGGAAAATGGCTTTCTCTGGAAGAAACTGAGTAGTGCCAAAACTTTTCTGCTGGTGCTCTTTTGAGAGAAATAAGGAGGATTTGCTATCTTCTCTTCTCTATCTACTCACTTCCCAAGATCGCCACAATATTGGCCACTACCTGCTCTTCAGCCTTGGGAAGGAAACTGGGCTGCATGGGGAGCTGCTTGCTAAATAAGGGTGAAAGGAATAAGGGTTGCTTAGCTCCAGAGTTATGATTGCACTATGAAGATAGAGTAGTTGAAAGAAAGAAAAAAATAGCTGCTTCAGAGCTTTTGAAAAATACAAATAGCAAACTAGAGTTRCATGTAACAGATAAATAGCATTCATGACCAGAGCCTTTAAATCACTTGCTAAATTATGTCACGTAACTGTGTTCATATCTAATATGAAAGGGAACTGTCCTAGCGCATCTTGGGAATTATTTAGCTGAACTGATTTTCTCACTTGTATCCTGACTCTTTTAAAGGGCAAGGCATTACTCTCAATACAGTTTTGTATAATATTGTCAAGGTTTTTTATAGTTGTAGTTTGATAAACAAGGAAAGCCCATATCTGCAGTATGTTACAAAGTACATCCAAAATAAAGCTGTCATATTTATCGCTGGTCTTCACTCAGAGCATGTCCCTTCGCCTTCTCATTCCCGTTGCTTGCTTTGCTTCTTTCTTTGTATCAGATGAAAACTTCTTGCTCTGACTTGCTTACATTTGTTTTTATTTTTTAAATCCATCTTTTCGCTTCACTTAAAGTTCCCTTTCAAACTGACTTCCACACCCACCTCTTCCTTTCTGTCTGGTATCTCTCCCCATGCTGCAGCAATAAATGCAGCTTCTCCRTTTCCTGGTTTCTTTCATTTCTACTGAGAACGACCTTTATGAGAACCTGAAGGTGTTCATTCACCACACTGTGCTTTACTTTCTTTCCTGAGCTTTTCTGTGCTTACTTCTGTCCGAGCTGGACTGAAAACTCCTTGGGCAGGAACTGTCTCTTCCAGGTTTCTACAGATACTTTGACAATGACACCTAAATAATAAAGTGAYGGGAAAATCAGATATGCTAGATTTCATTTTGTTTCAGTTAAGATGAGATTACTGTAAACTTTATCTCAGAATCTACCCTCTCTAAAGTATTCAGTGTGATTTGCTGTTTTTCTGATATAACCCTCTTTCTGTGCCCTTAATCTGAAACGGAATCAAATTGTGCTTACAGTTACACACAGGCATTCTCTTTCTCTTCTTGGATTTGCACAAAGTGGTGACTAAAAATAGAATTAATCATAAACCAGAGCCAGTTCAATAAAGAACTAATCCTACCTAAAATTTAGTGGTCACAAGGGGTCTCATACCAGCTATTACGATTTTACCATACTACATCTACATTGGTGTCTTAGCTCAGATCAGGAGTGCATTTCTGAAGTGAATTCCTAGATTTCCCTGCTTGCTGTGTTTTGGTTCACATCCCAGAGCGGTCTTGGGATTGTGATTGTGTCCCTGTTGGATGAAACTGGACTCGAAGATGCACTCCAAGAGGTCAACTAACGCACACAAACTCTTTATGGGTGTTTGGTCTGCAGTGTCAACCTAAAGCTGCTCCAAAGCAAGCCTCGTGAAACGTCTTGTGTGATGCTGGGTTGGCAGCACCAGTTGTTTCGTGTTACAAAACTGCTCCTGCTGAAGCTTGCAACTTGCTATGGCCTAAGACAACTCGAGGAGACCGAAGAAGGATAGCAGCAAATTTCTTCAGATCTTGTATTTGGGGAAAGATCAGCTTTTAAAATCACTCCTTGACCTGTGGAGGAGAATGCATCTTCCTGTCTATCATATTTAGTGAGCGTTCCATAATTCTTGGTCCCCAGGCTGCCCTGATATATTGAACCTGTCTATGGCTCTTTTGAGGACAGTTATTTAGCCGAGGACAACAGTCAAGGAACAGTAGTCAAGCAGCATGTTATGTATGAAACTGATGATCCTGTGAAAATTAATCTACTCACTTTTTTGGATTTTTTTTTTTATATTAGGAAAGATTCAATTATGTAACTAATAGAATATAGTTACTGATCAGATTGAGTTATTTATACCTGAAAAGGTATAAAACTTAAAAAAAAAAAAGGAAAAAAAAAAAAAGTAACCCTATATTGATGATGTGAAATTATTTGAGCCTCTGATTTGTCCAAGGAGTCAAGGAGTTAAGCATTTTTGAAAGATCTCCAGAGGTAACAGGATTAAGTTTATATATTTTTGTCATGGATTACTGTTAGACAAAATTACATTGAGCTGAATTGTGAACCAAGCAGCCTTGATTTGAAAAGGACGACTTGTTGATTTTCACAGTACATTTTCAATTAAATGTTACCCCAAAGCTTAATCATCATTTAAAAGGATAATGATTGTACTGTGTTACAGCTAACCACTGAAAAAGACTTCTCAGTAAATTTAGTGGAACTTTATAGCATCACAGTGTTATCAAGAAGAATGCACTTGTGATAATACCGTATCACTGTCAGGGGAAGCAGAACAGCACTGGGAATTTTAAATAATTGTGCCTTATCAAAGAGTGAGCTTTGTGGAAAGCAAAAATAATGGTTAGCAGACTGTGGCTCTTCAGAATGGTTTGCCAGTTGGGCTATACCAGAGAACACGTTCATTCATCTTTCTAAAGAAAATCACGTAAGGCAAATGTGTTTGTTTTGGTTTTGAGTACATTTTGCAAATAAGATAAAACCTTGTGTTCTAGGTTACTTGTCACATATATAACAAATTGGAAAGTTTTTAAGGATGTGTTTTGAAGGAATGATGTGCTAAATTTTGAGAAAGTCATAATCTTTCTTGGTTCAGATCACAAGTCCTATTTTAATCTATGGGTATTATTTAGAGCATGAAAGTGACAATGTTTGGGAATTTTGCTTGATCCTTGCTATCTGTAATTCTGTATCTTAAAAGTAATCCATCTCTGTAGGACTATTATTTTTTAAAGAATCTATCCTTTACCTTCAACAGAAATAAATGAGCATGACCCTAGTCATAAAAAGAATACAATCATAAGCATTTCCTCATAGAAATCACTACAGAAATACGTTAGTGCTAAGTAGTTTTTTCCTACGGTGTTTTTTTATGAAGTATCTGAATGGTTTGGGAATTCCTTTCTAAAAACAAAAAAATAGAGAGAAAAACATCTGGTATTAGTAACTAAAAACTCTGCAGTGTGTAGAGCTGACCTAAATGGGGACCTAGGCTATCACATTTTGCTTGCCTTGCCTTTGCTGGTAGATTCTGAATGATCACTGGGGACCTACAGGGATTATGAACAGCATGAAACAAGAGAGCGTCATATGAGYGAGAGAGGGTTTTAGTCAGGCTAATCAAATCCATTGTGTATGTTTCTTTGAAGCACTTTTTATTCCTGTGGCTGTCAGTAAAATCTGGGAAAGCTACTAGATGATCTCCAGAGGTCCCTTCCAACCTTACTAATTCTGTGATTCTGTGAAAGCTGTGGGTCTTCAGCCCTTCAAAAATGGCCAGTGGAAAAAAAAAGCAACATCAGTATTTGATATTCTTAATATTACTTAGAAGACAGGCAGCAAGCTACTTTTAATATACGCTTGACAAGGTATTTGACATTTGCCCCCTTGAAGAGTGATTTCTTCCAAAGCATGGACATTATTGTGAAAAATCAGTTAAGCTTATCTCACGTGTTTGACCTTGAGTGCACACTRCCCCACCAAGGAGCCTCCATGTCTCACCACGTGGGTGTTTGCACATTCTAAAATTGGTGAGCGTGTGTGTGTCAATAACGTCTGCACACATGCACATTTGTTTTTAAAGGAAATTATCCACGCGAGAGCCTCTTAATTTTGCGTAGTGTAGGGAATGGAAAGAATTTAAAGGGTGATTGGAATTTGACATTTCTGCCTTTTTATTCTAAAAGATACTTTGATTAAAGTGTTGGAARGCTCAGTTAATGGAGGCGTTGCTGCTATTTCAGATATACAGGGTATGTGATTTGAAGGCGAGCCAAATCACAATGAGACGGAATAACGATGTCCTTGGTTTATTTTTTCCTTGGTGCTTTCAGGTTTTGATTGGATTGTGAACAAGGCGACAGTCTTCTCTCCCAGGAAGCTTTGCCGGTCCTTGGAGGCTGGCTTCGGTTATCAAAGCAGCAGTGTTGTCTTGTGAAGGTCACGGACTACAGGGGCAGAAGAGGGGGAAAAAACAAACGGGGTTGGAGGGAGGGAGAGAAAAAGGAAAAGAAGGACAAAACCAAGTACAAGACTCCTAAGAAACATCTCTGCAGCAGGACCTATTACTACTTTGACCTAGCTAGCACTCTCCTGATGACGCATATGTCAAAAGATTTGTGGAGAACTGCAGGGTCCCTGTCCATCTATCCTTCTGCCTCCCCCCTCCCTCTTGCTTTAGTCACACATACAAGTATTTTCATAGTTCTCTTCGTCTTGTTCTCACATTCATTTTTTTTTTAATTTCAAAGTTTGTCTTTGGAAGAGATTATTCATGAATTATTTCTGGCTAAACAAAGCTCAGAGCTGTTGCTGGGGTGGTGAAAAATTAGTGCAGGCACTCTATTTTTTAAAAAGGTTAATAGTATCGTTATATAGTTAGCATTATTAGGGGTGTTAAAAGAGTGTCTCATGAAGTTCCTGGATGATGGATACTGTAGGCAAGCTGCTAAGTAGCCAGGAACACATTTTGGTTATAAATTGATGATAGRAATAAGTCTGAAGATTTGTGTCCGTTTCTTCAGCAYGGACACTATCTCTAAAGCTGTTAGMGATAAAGCTATCCTGYGTCTTTCATGGGCTTAGGAAGTATGCACCAACTCCCCCAACCCTTTCTGTCAATTTGAAAGCCCTTTGACATGGGGCTGTCTAATCTATCTCAAAGTGGATCAACTACCATGGAAGAAAAATGTGAGGAAATCTGTTTCGGGAGAGAGAGAAAAGGGAAAGGAGATGCTTCTTGCTGCAGAGAGACCAATATGCCAGGATGAGGAGATCACATATTGCCTCTGAGATCCAGAATGTCCACAAATACACYTTTACAATGATCCTGCCCAACTTAAAAGGGGTTCATTAGAACTGAAAAACAGAGAAGATGAAACTGCAAAGGTGCAAATCGGCAGTGATCTGACTTAATTTGTGGATGTGATGCGTGTAGCCATATTGATTTGAATTAAGCTTGTTCTGTTGTATGTTGCTTTCAGTGGAGATTGTTGGCAGCCCAAAATGAATGAACATCTTGTGCAAGATTTCAGGGGAGCAACAATATTTCTTTTTTTATTCATTTCACTTCGTTTTATTTACTGTCAACTTTCTGTTATCATCTGATCTAAAGCATTGTACATACTTAATATTTATTCCCCTCCTATGCCCTGCAAATTGTGTGGAAACTAGAAAGCAGTATGTTTTAACATGAAATTCTAAGGCTGCATTTGTAAGTGCTTGGTAGACCACTGGTTACTCACTCACTAAAAATGTAGAAGATCCAGATTAAAGTGTTTGCTCTGCTTATACTCTGTTTACAGAGGAGAAAGTTTCAGTTGCATCAGACTTTGAATGGAAACCAAAGGTGAAGCCAAGTCACTTTTCACGAAATTGAATTCTTGCTTTCTCGCCAACATTAGAACAATTCCTTTTATAGCAGTCTGCAAAGGACAAATACGTTATATGGTTGATTCTGTCCCTTCAGTTCTTCCTAATAGTTACCAAAAAAAAAAAAAAAAAAAGAAAGAAAAAAAAGAGAGAGAGTTCTGAACATCCTAACATAGGAAGGGCAGAGTATATTCCTTAATATTGTGGAATAAATGGTGACTATCAGGAGCTATTATCTCACAGTAGAACCTGCAACACTTATTGGGACCAAAAGTTCTATAAACATAATAAATCATCACAGATCTTTATTTTAACTTTTTTATCTAATTGTTTAAAGTTCCATAATATCTGTATCCTTTCAACTGAATGATACTGGATGGCTCAGTGATATGAATGTAGATTTAAATAAATTAAATTGCTTTAATCAATCTCTCAATTTTTCTACAGAGCATTGTAAGTTGAATTTGTACTTAATTGTATCAGACTCCCGTACTCAGAGTGAAAGATATCCACAGTGAAGTGGTATTTTCCACAATACCTGAGTAATGTGGAAAGAGCTTCAGAGAATATCTGTTGGAGCTCATTCTTGCCCTGGGTGGGGGGGGGACATCTATTAAATTACTTAGTCTCTCTCTACTTCTTGTTCAAAAAGGACAAGTCTATTCATAATCAATCCAAAAATGCTTCTATTTATAATACGGTTGTTCTCTCTCTCTTTTCAACTGTTACATCTGTATATTTTGAAAACAAACTGAATGATCCTAAATATTCGATTTTTGGTCTTGTAAGGGCAAATTTATTCCTCTTAGGGAATAACCTCTGAATTGTGAAGCACAGATTCTTTCTGATACTGTTGTCACCTCTTTTATTTTCTCTTGTGCTCTGGCACTTTTCTCTGAGTCACGCACATCTTTTGCTCTGCTGTTTTAGCTGCTTTAAATAAGCCGTTTTCTCCTCCAAGAAGGCTTGCTAATTTTCGCATATTACCTTAAGATTACTTAATGCTCATTTTGCAAAGTCTTCCCAGATGTTGAATTGTTTCATTTTTCTCTTGACATGATTCAGGTAAATGTGAAGCAAAGTTGACTTGACCAGTAGTCCTCTTCTTCATAGAACCATAGAATTAATAAGGTTGGAAGGGACCTCCAGAGATCATCTAGTCCAACCTCCCTGCTCAAACTGAAGGAGGACATGATTTGAACTAAGACTTGTTCCAAATGTGGCCAGAATTTTTTTTTTCCCTGAATCTGTCTACAGGAGGCATAAGGGCTTTTCTTTCTTTTTCTTTTTTTCCTTCCCATCTTTCCTAGAAAATTATRATTAAGAAAGTGAAAAAGATCTTAGCCTTAAACAGTGGCCTAGGGATTCAGATTTTCCTAGTGCAATAAGTCAGTCTGTGGAGGGTTTTTTTAACTGAGTAGGAGTTCCTCAGAGGTGTTGTAGTTTTCTTGGAGTGCTTCCAGAAGTTGTTGCCCTGTGTATAAATTGATGAAATTTCACAGAAATCAGTGAGTCAGTGAGGTGGGAAGTCACCTCAACTAGTTCCCTACCCCCCCCTAGATATCAACTATTTCCCCACCCCACCCCTCACTCAGAGCAGGGTCATCTCGAACCAAGCTSTATCCAGTCAGGTTTTGAATGTCAAGGATGGAGACTCCACAACCTCTATGGGCAGCCTATTGCAATGTTTGACCACCATCACAGGTTTTCTTACATTTAAATGGAATTTCTTGTGTTTCAATATGTGCTCATTACCTCTTGCCCAGTCACTGGGCACCGCTGAAAAGAGTCTGGCRCCACCTTCTTTACTCACTGCATCAGGTGAGTAAAGAAACATTTGTAAGGTGCCTCCTCTGAGCCTTCTCTTCTCCATGCTGAACAGTCCCAGCTCTCTCACCCTTCTATGAGGGTTGAATCCCTTGATCATCTTCATGGCATTTCCCTGGACTTGCTCCAGTATGTCCATGTCCCTCTTGTACTGGAGAGCCCAGCACTGGACCCAGCACTCTAGGTGTGTTTTACCAAGGCTGAGTAGAGCGAAGGATCACTTTCCTTGACCTACTGGTGCTCTGCCTAGTGCAGCCTAGGATACCACTAGCAATTTTTGCTGTCAGAGGGCATTGCTGGCGCATGGCAAACTTGTTGTCCACTAGGAATGTCCAGATCAGAGATGTGCAGAGCTGCTTACCAGCAGATCAGCCCACAGCCTGTACTGGTGCATGGAGTTATTCTGCCACAGGTGTGGGACTTTTTGTACCTCTTTTTGCTGAACTTTGTGAGATTCCTGTGGGTCCATTTCTCCAACCTGTTGAGGTTTCTCTGAATGGCAGCAYAGCCCTCTGGTGTCTCAGCCACTCCTCTCAGTTTGTGTGATCTGCAAACTTGCTGAGGGTGCTCTCTCTCCCATCATCTATGTCATTAACGAAGATGTTAAAACATACTGGCCCCAATATCAACCCCTGGAGAACACCATAAGTGACTAGCCTCCAGCTGGACTTCATGCCACTGATCACAGTGCTCTGAGCCCAGCAGTTCAGCCAATTTTCATTCGCCTCTCTGTCATCAGTCTGATACTATAGATAAGGATAYTGTTAGAGACAGTGTTGAAAGCCTAGCTGAAGTTCAGATAAAAAACCTCCACTGCTCTCCCCTCATCTGCCAAGCCAGTCAGTCATCTCATCATGGAAGGCTATCAGATTGGTCACCATGATTTCCCCTTTGTAAATCCATATTGACTTCTCCCAATCACCCTCTTGTCCTTAATATGTTTGGAAATGATTTCCAGAAATATTTACTCCATCACTTTGCTAGCAATCAAGGTGAGGCTGCCCAGCCCATGGCTCCCTGGATCCTCCTTCTTGCCCTCCTTGAAGATAGGGGTGACATTTGCTTTTTCCAGTCCTGAGGAACCTCCCCTGCTTGTCACGACCTTTCACAGATGCTCAAGGTTGTCCTCACAATGACATGGACCAGCTCCCTCCGTGGTTTTATTTGTAAGCAGCTCTCCTGACTACTGTGGARGGGGGCTGGAAACACAGATTTGGGGGTTCTCATGTCACTTTTGATGCCAGGTACAGCCATTTTTTTTCGTGGCAYAATCAATTGCAAGCGTTAGAATTGCTAGCACTTCCCTATACACCCGTATTATAAGTTAGTCACAAACCAATTCAGAGCTACTCTGTAAGGATGTATCCATTTTGAATGCCCTAATCTCTCTGAATATCCTTTTTCTGTAAAGTCCATCTGAATTAATATTGAATGTAGAATGTCTATTATGTGTTTAAAGTCTGCTCAAATTCAAGATACATTAACTAAATTGCACTAGACCTGCTAAGAKTTTCTAAAGTACTTCTTATTCTATATGATCTACAATATACAGCCAAAACCAGTTTGAAATAGAAATGAATGCATCAACAGTTTGCTCTGTAGATATGGTCAAGGAATCTGCAAGCATTAACAGGGTATCAATGGTCAATATGCTGTTCGAAACTCCTGAGGCCAAGATGAGATTCTGGACTTGTAGTCCTACTAGCAAAAAAGTGGTTCTTTCCAGTAGGCAAAGCTGAACACTGAAATTAGGTTGGTAGAAGAGAGCAAGAAAATATTATATGAATAGCGAAGTTGTCATTACTGTAGTCAGGACTGAAATCATATTTGAAAAAGATCAAAAATATTGCTAGAGAGAAGGGAGCTCTAGAGATGGGTTTATGAAGTTTCAAGTGCCTTAAATAATGGTGGTGACAGGTATTAGCTGTTGTGACATTTGTCAAAAGTTCTAGTTATTCTCAAGGATATTGCAGGATTCTTGGCAATGTGATAAGGAAGGTAGAATATTTTTATTTTAATTTTGTATTTTTAATAATTTTAATATTTTTATTTTCATAATTACAGTACTAACTCATTAACAGAGCCAACTCCTGCACCCCTATATCAATTAAAGAACTCTTTTTAAAARGGTATTTATGCAGAAAAAAGGAAAATAACTTCAAGTTGTTTTACTCCAGTATAATTCAGATTTATTCCTAATCTAACTCTCTAAAAGAGTAAGTTAAATTTATGAGTAACTCATTATAATTATTATTTCTATAATATAAMAACTGAAAGTACTATTTGTCAGAAGTCGTATACACGATTTAATAAATCTGTAATATAAATGCAATTTAAATGTAACTGCAGATTAAGCRGTACACTGAAGCCTGACTTCATACGGAGAGACCCTTTTATGGGGCCTTCACTGTTAGAGGTAGCTCATTATCATTTTTAGCAAGCTGAAATGTCAGTGCTGTAAGCWAGTCATAATTGCATCAGAAAATATTTTTTGAGGCATTCCTAAAATGTGAATYCCTCATTTCTGGGACTAGCACAGCTAGTGTATTCCTAAATTGCCTTCTGCAGAGAGCTGTTCTGTCACAAGATCTCTCTGTGCAGGAAGAGGGCTGACAGAAGAGGAGCTAGCTGGCAACTGAATTTAAACACGAGCAGGGCGCCTGCAGCTGCATGCATCTAGACCTGCACTTTATGTGATCATTTATTCATGCATTCAAATYTCATGCTTACAGTAAGGAAATGTATTTAC
Organism: Rhea americana; assembly: GCF_003343005.1. Taxonomy (NCBI): domain Eukaryota; kingdom Metazoa; phylum Chordata; class Aves; order Rheiformes; family Rheidae; genus Rhea; species Rhea americana. The sequence goes on from NW_028186745.1 coordinate 2,303,002, forward strand.
ATATTTGCAAAATCAACACAAGAATTTGTCTTGAAGAGAAATGTATTATAGTAGATGATAAAACAGTAAAGGCAACTGTTGCAGACAGCTGAAACTGCTGGAAAAGCAGAAATGGAAGGCTGGATGCCATACCACAGAGTGATGTATGGGGTAGATGGAGGGAAGCAATCGTCCAGAAGGTAGCCAGAGAGGATATGGGGAAAGACTTGAGAGCAGCAGACGTGTGAGGCAGGGAGATGACCTAGGAAACAAACGTGCTTGGCACCCTCAGAGTGATGCCACCGTGGTGCATGTCTTGGAAGGGTCTGCATGAGAACATAAAGAGGAGAAAACCCTAAAGAGGTGCATGTGGCAGTAGCAGATACGCAGGGTTGTTTTAGCAGTCTTTATTCTAATCTACATCTTTATGGTACTGTGTCTTCTCACAGTGGTAGGCAGGTTGGTTCGCAAGGCYTTGCTTCTGGAGAAGCTGGAGAAGCTTTCCAGAAAGGAGTGTGATAACCCTGAGTGAGCAAGCACAGATTTCTCCCTGRGAGTCCTTTGCAGTTCTCCTCCCCTTCCCTCCACCATGGGCCTGTTGTACGTGGTTCAGTGTGTGTCTGTATAGCCTAAATCATCTTGTTCTGGGTCTAGAATAAACTACGTGATGGGCTGGTGAAGCCTGGCAGAAATCACTGCTTGCGCATGAATTGTGTTKGATCTAATCTGTCACAGCCTGTTAATTTAGACCTGACTTGTAATGTGCCTGATTTCTGTCTAGTTTTCACACCTAACAGAGACATCTGTGTTATAGATCATCTGCTTTGGCCTGGTTCATGGCTGCACAGGATTTGGTAAGAACTTGYTTCTTATTACTGAAGCTCAGATGAGAGGCCTCCATAGACTACAATACCAGGAGACATCTTGGGGAGGCCGTTGTGCTTCTTGAGGCCACATTTCTGTGCTTGCCCCGCTGTCACCCTTCTGAGCCTGCTGTGTCCCTGGTGGCTGGAGCCAGTCTGTGTTCTGCATCAGAGGCTGAAAGTCCTGGAGTGAATATTGCCACTGAGATTTGGGCTCAAGCCGCAGCCTAACAGAGCAACATATGTTCGAAACAGAGGCATATTCATTTGAARCTTGACTAAGGAACAAAGGAATGTCACAGTTTTCCAGGGGCCTCATCCTCAGCATTTCTCCCAGGGCTGGTCCCTTTATTCATTGTTGGGATAACAGTGCCCATGCCAAACCACTCAGTCAACTATGTGCTTCTGGATCTATTTTGCTGACTTATTTTTCATGGTTCTCTCTTCACCCCCTTCCTCCCACCAGCCCAGCAACACTGAATTCAGTTTTTACGTAGTTTGAATAAAACAAGTTTGGGGGCATGTTACAGTTCAGCACAAAGAGCTGGTAAAGTTAGAATGGACTTGATTGCCTTGCACAGCCAGTTCAAGGGAGCACTGGCCAAAGATCTGCTCCTCTCAATATCTTCATTGATCCTTCCCTTATTGTCAGGAACTTGAAGTTTTGGAATTAGTAATATGGATTGGTTCTGCCACTGATATTGAATCCTTCTTTTCCTTTTTTTTCAGACAGCTTCCTCATTGCTGCTAAGAGTCTTTGTAGCAGTTACACTGCAAGACTTGTCCCTGAATCCTCAGCAAAAAAAAAAACCAATAATCCCTTTTTAATGTCTAAGAAGATCTTATTTCTTCTCACTGCTTTAGAAAACTAACACCAGAACAGAACAAAACAAAAAAAATACCCTTTCTGAAGCCTTTGTCATCAGCCAACAAACAGGACTTACCATGGATTTTACTGTGAATTTTATTTCCATGGTATCAATAATATTGCCTTTTGATCTGTGAAAATGGCTGTTGTCACCTATAGTACTTTACTATTTATCTCCAAAAAATATAAGTCTCATGCTCTACAGTGAGACTTCTCTGAGCCAAGAAAAATAAGCTAAGTGCTCCCTGTGACACTATGGGAGCATCTGACTGCTTCTGCTCTTGTTCCTCAATATTAGGTCTACAAACATTCCAGTAGTTTCAGCTGTGAGGCAATTTTGTTTTTTTAGTAAAACTCTTCTTCCAAAATCTTGCTCTCTGACTGACTATATCTATTTAATCCCCCCTTGAACCCTCTAAAGTCCTGTATCTTTTCCTTAGGGATCTTCAATTCTCTTACTGTGTTTCCAATCTTCCTTATTTCTGGTTACTTGGATACTGAGGAAACAGGTGATAGAGAAAAATCTATTTTTTTCTTGAGAACTAAATTCACATTCTCAATTGGAGGCACAAAGTGTTTCAATGGTATTAGAAGAAACAAAGCTTGCACTTTCCTGTGTAGTGAAAGCGTTATGTAGTGTATTTTCCTAGTGAAAAGTAGAAGTTCAGTACTGTCTTCACATTACATATAAAATTATTACATTTAGTGTTGTAATATCATGAAATATTGATAAACTCACAAATCTTTTCCCCTGGCCATTTATCATGAAACTTGACTGACTGCAGCTTCTCTGATTTACTAATTCATATGCCTAAGTTGAGTGCAAAGATGCTATGTTCAAGGATTTCTTTTGATAACAACTGTGACTTAAATCATACTGAGTATGTCTTGCTGCTTGCAGAGAGAGTGACCTCCCTGACTGTAGAAGATAACATTATATGTTTCCCCTTAGGTTCTTGCAGCGCTGCGCTGCAGTTCCTTTAAACTCTTGGGAACCCACAAGCCTGCTGTGAACACGATATTAGGGGAATTTGCCAGTCCACCCTTGGATAATGATTATACCATTCAAAGAACAGTGTGCTTAGTATACATGACATAAGTTTAGTTTTTCCAAGATGATAATGTGAAAAAACACCATGCATTAAAGATCTCTTTTGGTTGCCTCAGCATCTCAGCTAGAGTTTGAGAATTAATCAGCCTTTCCWGTCCACTTAAGAGTTTACATACATAGTTTTATTTAGGGTTTTTTATTTAGGATTTACGTTACATAGTTTGAAGAACTATTCCTGGTCAAGTCTTCAAAGATGGCTTTTAGAGGCAAGCAACCAGTTTCTACTTAAAGGCAATGAAGAAATTCTTTTTTGCTTGCTCCTTGATCTGTGTGATTTGGCCCTAGGGTTTCACTAGACTATCCTTTCCTTTGGTCTTTTTCTCTCATATTCATTTACATTTCTGCTATATACATTGATAACACAGAATATTCTAGGCCCTAGATTGCCCAACTGCCTAACAAATGACTCAAAAAGAATTTGTACAATTGATAATTTCCATGGTTTAGGATCTTGAACTTGCTGGGGGATTTCCATAGAGGTCACATGTTTCTCAATAACCAACAGATTGAAAGACGTAGTTGCTAAGTGTGAGTTCACCCTTGTCCTGTTAGCACAAATGTATGTGCTTTGTTCAAAATCTGAGCAAGTACCTCAAGGACTATGCCATGTATGTGGTTTTATTATTATTGCTTAAATGTGCTATTTAATTCAGTTTTTGTGGCTAAAGCTTGACTTTGCCACTGATGGTGTCCCTGATCAATGTTCCAGTTTGCTTCAGGCAACTGCTTTTGAGAACTCAGGTAGCTCTGCATATGTTTAGTAACATAATATACTGTGTATATGCATATAGTTTGTGTTTAAGGAGAAATACTGTGACTACAGGAGGCTCTTGTGCTTTTACTTACTGCTAGGTCCGTAGTTCATATCAAACTGAGAAGAAGCTAAAATCCTTTTATTACAAAAAATGTTGGAACTGTACTGAGTGCAAAACTGTACTATTCCTAATGATGAAAGGTAAAACTACAATATCAATTAGCTGTAACAAGGATAAGGGGACATCTAACTGCTGTCTTCAACTACCTAATAGGTAGGTATGGAGAAAATGGAGTCAAACTCACCTTGGAAATGTACAGGAAAAGGATGAGACAAATTGCCCTAAGGGAAATTATGACAGGACACAAGGAAGAGATTTTTTATTACAAGGGTGGCTTAAGCACTAGAATGGGTTGCCCGGGGAGGTAGTGGATTCTCCTCCCTTGGAGATGATCAAAACTCAGCTGAACATGGCCCTGACCAACCTGATCTGTCTTTGAAGTGGGACCTGTTTTGAGCACTTGTTGGACTAGATGGTGTCTAGAGATCCCATGCATCTCAAAACTATTCTGTATTTCTATATTTGCTTTACAAAGAATATGCTAACCATTTTTAATTTAGAAAATACATAAATCTCTATTGATTTTTTATGGAAACTACTGAAAGGCTAGGTAATACTTTTTAATTTATTTATTTAACAAAAAATTTATTCTTGAAAYTTATTGTTTATTGTTCTATTTTCTACAAGCTGATTTTTTTTCCTTGGGATAAATTTGCCAATCCAACTTTGTGATTGACTTTCTGTATTTTACTGAGACACCATGCTAGCTGGGTGGTTTCTCAGCTTAAAGGTACCAATTTGTAGTCTCCTGTGATCTTTAGAATTGGTTCTCAATGATACATATAAATAGCACATACTCTAACATAAAAATACTTTCTGTACTTAGTAAGGCCATAAAGCAGGAGCCGTGACAACTTTAGGTCTGTATTTTCTAATACCATTTATATCAGAAGGCTCTTTTTTTGTTGCATGGTAATTGTGCTCTAAGCTCTGCGTAGCTGTTTGCCAGTCTGTGGCCCCTGTACAGCCCTACTGAAAAGAGTTTCTACTGCAGAGAGGTAAAACAGATTTGACCTGGATTAACTGGAGCACAGATTCCTAATGAGCCAAGCAGATGAGCTTTCCTGTTTGGCAGAAATGAGAGTTACAATGTTTGCCATGAAAATGTTAGGAGTTACCTTGGTTTTCTCCTAGATAAAAAGACATGACTACTCTAAACCAATATTAAAATTGAGAAATAACTGCTGAGAAGTGTTTCTTCTGTGAAAACTTCATCTTGTGTCATTAAGAATTTCCCAGGGAGACTCCAAAACARGAATTCGGAATGAGATCCCTCCCTATGGCCCTGGCTGGGAACAGTGTCCATCATCTAGCTCKGAGCTGGAGAAAGCCTCCTAAGAACATGGTTGTAACACTTGGATTTAAGTAGGTGGTCTCCAGAAATGCTGATTCAATGAGATTTACATTCTTGGGGCTAGAGCATTGAGATAAGATTCTTGTATCTACTTGTTTGGATATCACTGGAACAGACCCTTCCTCCTCTCTACCTTTAAACTTTGTATTTACAGTTCTCTTAAATGTTTCACATACACTATGTGTTGCATATTTTACCTGTAATTCAAATTCACTGATCGAAGCTTTCACTATTTTAGCCTCTGAGTAGCAGGAAGATGGAATTCATCTGAAAAGTGTGGGCACGTGTCAGGGAAGAGTGGAAGTTTTTGTTCATGCAGAAAGTATTCCCCTTGTACAGAAAGTGGGGAAAGATCACAGAAACTGCTATCAGATTACGCATCAGGCAGTCATTTGTAGAATGCAGCATTAAAAGATCCCGACAGCTCACTGTCCCTGTGCAGAAAAAAAAAGCTTTCTATGTGTAAATGCCTGTTCTCCAGGCTCCTCTGTCCCGGCAGAAAAGAACTGCAGCAGTTTCTGCCCATCGAGCCGTCTGAAAGTGTATCCCTGTGCCATGCCTTAGACAAAAGCTGCACACAGCACGTGGATGCTAAATAAATGATACTCCCAGTGCAGCTCCTTTATCTCCACTTCTTCTACCATTCAGCTTCAGAGGGCTCTTCTGCGGGTTGAAAGTGCTTTAGCAAAGCGTGTGAGGGGTGGGGCAGCCACCACAGACTTGCCGGCTGCTTTAACCCAACTCTGCTGCTTATTTGCACTTGTGCCTTGCAAGATAAACAGAGAAATGTTTATGAAATAGGCTTATGTCTATTCCGAGTAGGCAGAGTTATATACAAAAGCAGGGAAATACACCTGAAAGACTGTTTGTGTTGAGGTGGGCRTTATATGTTAAAGGGACTGGGTTGTTCTGCTTAAATACTAAAAGAGAATGTGTCCTATGTCTGTTACTCAGCATAGAAATTTCTATAAATTCACTGGCAAACTGCAGACTACCCATGAAGACCATGTAACTTACCAGCTGTTCTTCCAAATTCTGCTTTGACCTTTCAGCTATAAAAGGCAATTCCTTGGCGTTTCCAAAGGTACAGTTCATTGCTCTTTGGTTTAGAGTTACAGTGCAGTATAGTAAGTAATGGACTTTATTACCATTACTTTTTTTCTGTTCGTAAAACCATTACACACCTCTGTGACCTTTACAATAAAAAGTGCAAATATGGTTCAGCAAATGTTTCCAGTATTAATTTCTATTATTCAGTCTTGCAAATAAATGAGTCTTAATCCATATGGACTGTATAAAGTCCATTTTATTTCTTTTCCTGTTCCTCTTTCTTTTCCCTTGATAATTTGTCTTAGTTTCTTTTCATCCTACATCCTCCCTTGTTGTTAGTCCTATTCTACTTATTCCTCTACTTATGACTGAACAGAATAGAACAGAATTATCRGTACAATTTAGGATTATTTGATGGAAAAAAAAATGTAAATCACAATAGTTCAATCATGTAAAATTGGTAGGATATTTTCAGCTTTCTGCAGGTCTGAACAACCTATTAAACCTTTCGTTTTGCTTACAAATTTAAAACCTCCAGGATTTTTTTGGTCTTTTTTTTCCTCAGCTAGAGCCTGTTTATTTAAACARGAACCTATTACTAAGCAGCACGCATATATGAAAAGTAACATGTTACCAAATTAATGATGGAAGCAAAAAGAATCACTGAATATTTCCATGGCAAGGAGAACCAAACAATTTGCCCCTCAGAAATGTAATCTTAAAGTAAATATGGTGCTTATTTGTTCTATATGGCTTAGCTTTAGAAAAAAAAAATCCTTTTCCAAGATCATCAAATATCTTACCTCAAAATTATAAGAATTGCAAAAGAGAAGTGCTGCATGGTACTGTACTTTCACACACAAGATTTTATTTCTGCCTTTGGGTGAAGTTACTTCTGAGAATATATAGGTTGGTATTAAAGGCGGGAGCTGGGCATCCATCGCTGTCATGATGTGTATTATTTTTGCAGTTTCTTTTGTCCTGAAGGGAAAAAAAGGGTGATTTTTGCGACMAAATGAGATGGCATTTGAAATCAACACTTCATAGGTTATTTTTTATTATTTTGTTCRACTGAGATCTTGAGTATTTTGACCAACCACAATTAGAATTGCAGTCTGAATACCAATGGTTTGTCAATTAACTCTTGCTAAGACACAAAGTTTTTTGCACTCTATAGATTTCCTGCGCTAGAGTAGATGGATATAATTCATTTGACTTTAATTGAGGATCCACCCCAGGATTTGATCTCTTTTTAGAACTTGTCTAACTTCTCCCTTTATGGCCAACAATGTAGTACTAAATTTCTGCTAGCTGAATACATGCACTATATATAAGAAATAACTAATGACCTTTAAATAGTTACTAGTGGGCAATTTTTAACTTGTTATAATAGTTTCAAACTATCTGGATATATTGGCTTCACTGCAGTGTGAAGCACATTAACATTCCAGAGCCCACAAGGACATTTACTATGAATTGCCGCAGTGTTTTCCTCTGTAGTAGCTTTTAAGCCTTTCATGTAGTAGTTGAATTCGAATCTGACTTACTATACAATGATATACTCTATGAATACAATACAATACTATATGAATACAATTGAGGAAAGGCATCAGCAGGAGACCATAAATTTAAGCCTAATGCAAAAGTAACTTCTATTTTATTTTTTGTTAGTCTACTTATAGCARTATTGACCAAAGAGCAAAGGTTTCATTTTGTAAAAGGGTTTCATTTTATTTTTTTCATTGTGTATTTCAATTTCAATTTGGATTTCAAATGCTCTGCAGCTCTCAAAAAAGAATTTGATTTCACTAGCCAAGACACTGCATGTTGGAGGACGATTGACAAATTTTGCTTGAAGTGACTGCTGATGTAAGAATCACAGCTGAAGTTGAAACTGAAAYAAATTATATTTAACAGTAACAACAGTGATTGTTAAAGATTAATATTTGTGGTAGAACAAAAACAGTGGATATTTAGGAGCCTGTGTATCAGCACCTGAATTGATCGGTAAGCCATCCTTTCTAATGGACGTGTCTGTGACACAGTGCAGGCATAACCTCTCCTCTCTGTCACCCACATMAAGCAGGAGTTCCTGCTAACCCTTGACTGCCTTTAGACATTCAGGAGATGGCTGTACCTAGAATGTATAACCTTGGTCAGGAATGGGAAAAGACCCTCCAGTAGGAGTTTTTGCAGGAATTGAGACTAAACTAGGTCTGATTTATTATGTCGGTTATTGGTGGTTGGTTCTGGTGGTACTTCAGAATAGTCTCTTTGGTAGAAAGCATGATGCTCAGTAAATTAGACAGAATTCAGATCATTTCAAAATGGCCCAGTACACTTGAGGCTGGGCTCTCAGTGATCACTGAAGGTATTGAAATGTCCTTTCTCTTCTTGGGGGCAGTCATTTCTTTGGAGTGCTGTCTCTGTGACAAAGCACTGTCATTTACCATGTCCTAGTGTACTGTGCACTGCCGTGAAGAGATTCCCTGCACGTTCGCTCCCATTGCCCCTACCTAGTGCCATCATGTTACCTACTATCTGTATTAATTTTGGGTTTCTATTGCCTACYTGTTCAGTCTAAGGGTGTATATTTCTCTTAAACATTAAAGAAGACTGCTATTTATGATTGTAAGGTAAATGTTTGTTAAAGCAAGTGACTCTTAAAATATATTTTTGCACAAAAAATATTGTGTGGACTGCTGAAAAAAGTTCATGACCAACGTGAAGAGAACGTTTCTGTCTGAATGGTTCCTGGTTTGTGATCTCACCTTAATTATGCTAAACCTATTTTATGTGATATCTCTACCTTTATTTTGCTTCTGTTTCTTTACTGAACGTTGAGAAATGAGTGTAAACTGTAGCAAACTTTTCAAAAATAATCTCTAAATCAGAAAATATGCTTGGAAACTGTGTATTTTACTGTATTTCTTTGTGTACACTGACTTTGCAGTATGCAGGTGAAGTCTGTGTTCCTGCTGCTCGGACCGTCCACATTAGTCTTGGTGAGAAGCACCATGACGTCTGTGTGAGTTACTGCTGTAAGAGTGGTGCATGTCACAGTGCTTCTGGCCCGGAGAGGCAGAAACTGCAGTAACCTCGTAGTCAAAACTGTAGCAGTATCAGGACTGTGAGCAGAAAAGGAAAGCATCCTGCTCAAAGACATGATTTGAACAAACGCAGAGAGTTTGGGAGTTAGTCTGAGCTTCAACGTACAGTTGTAACAGCACTTCAGTTTTAACTTGGGCTTTTCTTGAGCAGATTGCCAAGCCGTGTGAATTGCATGAACTGTTACTGCTGTTTTGTGATGTGTAAAGGTAGGCACAAAGATCAGAAATAATATCCTTGTCCCCTGCGACCGAGATTAGAATCTGATTCCCTGTTGAAGAAAGATGAGTGCACTAGCAGAGTCATTTAGGTTCAAATAATTATTCCATCTAGCCTTCTCTGTGTTGGTTTTATATTAGAGTGACTTCTTAAAAGCTTTCTGTGCACAGTGGAAAAGAATGAAGTACAGCAATTCTTCTGTATCCCTTTCCAGTCAAAAAGGATGAGTAGAAAAGTGACCTTTTAAAAGTGCAGCACTGAAGAAGTGCATTTTGCATGAACTTTGTTGTTGTTAATAAAGTAGCCCTTCCCTACCGGAGTCCAAGTAGAGCAGATGGCTGTGAGGAGCAGTGCTACACAGCACAAAATTGCACAGAAAACAATGTTTTGATATACACAACTAGAAATACATAGATGGGGTTGTTTTTAACACTAAACGTAGGTTGTTTGTCTGCAGACTGTCAGTTAAAATGTTAACATGAGGTTGTGCATTTGAATCAGCTTTGCAGAAGGCCTTGTAATTTATGGTTAGGTAGAAACTTTGCAAAAATGATATAAGGAAAAGCTTAACAATTTGCATTTAGGGTGAGGTTTTTTAAATTTTTTTATGTGATCCCAGGTCCATCTGGTCCAGTATATCTGATATTGGCCAGACATGGAGGTATGGAGAAATACTTGAACAAAGTGACTGTGTGTGGATAGAGGGGGGACAGAGTGCCTTCTCAGCAAGTTTGCTGATGATACCAAGCTGGGAGGAGTGGCTGATACACCTGAGGCTGTGCTGCCATTCAGAGAGACCTGGACAGGCTGGAGAGCTGTGTGGAGAAGAACCTCATGAAGTTCAACAAAAGGCAAGTGCAGAGTCCTGCACCTGGGGAGGAATAACCCCATGCATCAGTACAGGCTGGGAGCAGACCTCCTGGGAAGCAGCTCTGCGGAGAAGGACCTAGGAGTCCGGCTGGTAAACGAGCTGACCATGAGGTAGCAGTGTGCCCTTGTGGCCAACAAGGCCAATGGTCTCCTGGGGTGCATTAGGAAGAGCACTGCCAGCAGGTCTAGGGAGGTGATCCTGCCCATCTACTCAGCCCTGGGGAGGCCACATTTGGAGAACTGTGTCCAATTCTGGGCTCCCCAGTGCAAGAGAGACATGGGACTACTGGAGAGAGTCCAGCATAGGGCTGTGAAGATGATCAGAGGACTGGAGCATCTGCTGTATGAGGAACGGCTGTGAGAGCTGGCCTGTTTAATCTGGACAAACAAAGACTGAGAGGGGATCTATCAATGTCTACAAATATCTGAAGTGAGGTTGTCAAGAGGATGGGGCCAGACTCTTTTCAGTGGTGCCCAGTGATAGGACAAGAGGCAACGGGCACAAACTGAAACACAAGAAGGTTCATCTGAATATAAGGAAAAAAATTATTTTTATTTGTTGTGAGAGTGACCGAGCACTGGAACAGGTTGCCCAGAGAGGTTGTGGAGTCTCCTTCTCAGGAGATATTCAGAGTCCGCCTGGATGGAATCCTGTTCAATGTGCTCTAGGTGACCCTGCTTGAGCAGGGAGGTTCTCCAGAGGTCCCTTCCAAACTCAACCATTCTATGATTCTATAATATGTGGCGAGAGCTCTTCAGTTTAATCTCTAGTAATTTAAGGGATTTCTCCTCTGGGTTTTTGTTTCTTGATTTGCTTTTCTTGGGATGCAATTGGAAACCACAATGAATCCACTTGTTGAACTGGTAATGATAGAGCTCAAGCTGTAAATACAATTATGGGTTGGTATTATTTCATATATCTGTTTTTAATATATGCAAGACTGACAAAAAGTCTATAAAGACTATGCAGTAAGTGTATTATGAATAAAATTTACTTGAGCAATAACACTGCATCAGTGGCAACATGACATTAAAACCTAAAACTATATTACAGTCTGTGTAATACACAGTGTGATTTGACCTTTAGTTGTTTATATATATGTTTATATATGACAACAATGTCTCAATGATTAACTACTCTTATTAAAAAAATGCTTAATGTTTTTCACAAAGCAGTGATTAGTTTGTTAATAATATTTGCATTTAAGTTTCAACCTTTATGCATGAGCAGAACTATTTTCAGCAGAGTATAAAACCCCCCATATTTCTGCTGAAGATATATTTTGATGTGTTTGTACCTGAAAATACAAAAATAAGTAAAAAATCCTAACTAGGGTAATTAACATGACAATAGAAAACTTTATTACGCCCAAAGACAAGAAGAAATCTCAGTAAAGTCTTGATCTTCATTGTTCTCCATCTTTTCTTATACTCATGAAATCAACTTTAACCAATTTGAATGTTTTTATTCAACGTTTCTGTGTAGCTTGAAAACTGGCTGAGGGATGATAACAAAGCTGATGAAGAACTTGTCTGATAAGAATTTTTTAGGGGATTATCATAGCTTTTTGTGCTAGAATCACTAATGATTTACCTAGCAGCAAAAGTTCCAGCCTTTTTCATAGTTTTTTCTGGATTATTTTCTAGTTGGAGCTAGAATAATGGATAAGAACTGTAAATTAACCTTGAGTTAAACCAACGCTTCATTTGAAAATCGGATCTCTATACTACTTAGGATAAGAGTAGCTGATTTTCTTGTGTTTTAGGCTTTTCAGTGGCCTAATAAAATCCATTGGCCAGGAATTTCCCTTGATACTGGTCTGAGGCCTGCTGGTATCTGGTAGGTACACAACAGATGATCTTTTTCTATCCAAGAAATAAACTATGCTAAGGATAAAATCCCAAGGAAATATAGTTCAAATGTCGTTCAAGGATGCATCACGTAACATCTTTCTGTGGTGTGCTGTTCTTCACAGCTGCCATGTGCATATTCTAGTGAAAGATACAGGTGCAGGCTTTCAGATACAAGAGAAAGGTAAAGGCACTTTTAAGCAGAAATAGAAAGAAACATTGAGAAATATTGAAGGAAAAGTACAACAATGACATTTAGGTTGGAAAGTGCAAAGATGATGCATTTCAGGATGCAAACTCGGATATTCCAAGCCTCACAGATGTTCAGTGGATGGAGAAAATCTGGGAAACAAAATAGCTGAAGATATTTTTGAAAGCCAGCAATTTTTCTCAAGAGTTAATATATGGGAAATTTTCATTGCTTTTAGATAGTTGTGCGAGATCTGGTTCATGAATATTAACTCCTAAGCATAAAAGCAAAATAACAGAAGGCAACGTGTATTAAGTATGGATTTTCTGCACTTGGTGGGAAAGAGTGTCAGTGTGAATTGAAGTCTGAAACGTAGAAAAACATACAGTAGAACATGGAGGGTAAAAAATTGACTCCATTTTTATATGACTCTAATTCTTTTGTTCAAAAAATGTTATAATTTTTAAAATGTAAAATGATAGTACTCATGTTACCTCATTGCATGAAATTGGATTAAGTGCAATGAAGAGTAGTAGAAAGGATGAGAAAGGTAATTTCTAGTGCAGATTTCTAGGACTAAAACATTTTTATTGCAAAATTATTTATTTGCAATTAATTCTGCAACTTATTTGTGTGGGGAGGAGTATTGGAAGGAGGCAAAAATAAGAATGAGCAGTATTGATGTCTAAGCAATAAAGTGGAAGGGCGAGGTCTCCTAATGGTGACCGTGTTTAGTTGTAGAAAAATTCTTAAAAGATTGATACATCCTGGATCTCCAGTTTCTTGAGACTTTAATTTAAGCTTGGAAGAAAAAAAACACATATACAATAGGGAACAGCTGTGTTCTGTCAGGAAGATAAGTGGATGAGCAAATAGGCCTTTTCCATTTGTATGTTCTGTCATTCATTTCTGCCTGTTGCTGATAAGAAGTGCTTGGCCAAATAGTAGTGCCAGTTACATGAGTGCAAGTCCATGACTTCAGGGTAAATGAGAAGAGAATCTGGCTGCTGTCTCCATCTCTCTCCCTCTCTCTCTTACAGCCATCGTATCTGAGTTTTTGTATTTACTGTTTTGTTTTCTTTCTTTTTTCCTTTGTTGGCATCCCCTTTGTCTTTACTTTGCTTCAATTTGCAAGATAGCCTGTAGCTTCCCTGCTTTATTATCGCTTAATATGTTACTCAGATCTATTGACTTTTTAGCCTATTGTCCAATGAATGCTGAAAGTGAAATAAAGAAGGAAGGAAGGCAGAATAATATTTTAACCTATCAAAATCCTCTGTCCTGTTTGTTTTTGTGGTCATCTCTGTGTACATGAATGTTCATTGTTCACAGTGGTTTTGTTCTTGATTGACACTAATAGGAAGATGCTATGCCACAGCTTTGTCATGATAGTAAATGGAAATTTGTCATGCCGCCTTTGCAACTGTGGTCTGCAATAAGTGAGCAGGAGTGACAAATAAAGATTGATCTCCTTCCTTGAGCATCTTATGTTTATTATTTTTTTCTCGATTCATTCTACTTTTTTGTAACATTCCTCAATTACCCTTTTCAGTTTTGCCTTTCCTCTCCTAAACTACTTGCCTCTTCTTCAGTTTCCTCTTGGAATTTTTTCCCCACCTTTAGTGCTCTACATTTATGTCTTTCTTCTCTCATTCTTGAGTTTCTTCAGAGTATGGTTTCATCTGCCTATACTTATCCCTTCTTAAGTATATAAGAGAAAGGTGCTCTGGAAGGTCACGTGTTACCTCTTCATAACCCATGAACAGGAAAATGGGGGAAACTTCTATTTTCTCCTTCTTCCTACTATTTTTCTCTTCTGTTTTTGCAAGCCTGTTCCTGAGTCATCCTCAGCAGACACCTGAGTATCCTACAGAATCCCCAATACACAGGCAGGTGCTCCACTTTGAACCTGGGGATCCCAGATGGTCACGAGTAGATATGTAGCCAAGTACAAAAGAAACCCAGTATGTGAGCCCTATATGGAGTTAAGATCTCAACTCCAGTACTCTTGAATTAAATGAAAATATGTTGTCATATAACTCAGGAAGATAATTTAAGCGTTGTTTTAGCCTTTTTAAAATAGGATAAGAAAGAAAAATCCAACCTTCAACACAAGCATCTTGCACACTAATGAAATCTGCAAAGGAGTGACAACAGATACCCTGTCATTTGTAAAACACCCAAAGGTTCTACCTAAGCAATAAATTAAATTTATCTGTGAAATCAAAGTCTTTTTAAAAATTAAATTCAAAGGACATTTTTAATAGATTTTTCATTATCACAGAGATGCTTTTATGGTGTTCTTTGAATTATTTTTTACCTTCAATGTCATTGAAACTTCATTCAGTTCAAACCGGATTTGGTAAAAGTGAATTCACTTTTAGGCTGAAGTCTGGCACAAATATTTCAAGGTAGTTAGTTTTGTTAGTACAGTGCATTCACCAACTTTAGCTGTCTGAAAAGTAATCACCTTGGTTTCCACTTTAGTTGGAGGAAAAAGAATGGCAGGTCTGGAGGGGAATTCGTATCACCTCTGTCTTAAAAACCAAGGGTAGCATAAATTTTCCTCTAAAGGCACCTTTCTTGCTTGCCTGATTATAGAGGGGTATTAGGCAACTATTTTAATTTACTGCCCTGATTTTTAGCTGGCTAGATTTAATGTAGGTGAATGTTACCCCTAAATGCTCATATTGGCCTATTCTGTAATGTGTAAAGAGAAGGGCAAAGGCACAGAGATATCACAGGTTTAGCTCAGTTGGTTAGAGTGTGGTGCTGCTAATGCCAAGGTCATGGGCCCAATCCCTGTATGGGCTACACTGAGGGTTGGACTAGATGATCTCTAGAGGTCCCTTCCAACCTTACTATTTTATGATGATTCTATGATCATGCAGAAGCCCGCGGACCAGAATCTGTGTCTTCGTGGATGCTACCATTCATGTGATCTCTCAAGCCATCCTGTTTCAAATTTTTAAGTGATTACTATGAACAGTATTCTCTTAAATAGATGGTGTAAATCATGGGTGATTTTTCACGTTTCCAAAGCTTTTAGTGTGCTGTTATCATGTTTGGCTTTCGTAATGTGAGTGGGCTAAAAATCTTTTTATTATAAATGCAGAGAGTGTCTGTATTTTTTCTTAAGAGGCAGTTAGTCTCCATTACACATAATTGACCAATTACCATGTCAACGCACAAAGTAAAAACATGGCCCTTTTGATATTTCCTATTGGTATTGTACACTAACATTTATTACATTTGCTAAATGAGTTACTTATTTTCCATCAACAGAGAATGCTAGACAAGATGAAGTATTCTCTTCATTTAGCAAATTGTCTGCGTAAGTTTGTTTATACAGGTGAAGTACAGATACTTTAGTGTGTTTTTCTTTTTTCCCCAAAATTTTAAAATGTAATTTCTTAGGGATGGATTTCTTAAGCTCAAGACACTGTTTTTTTGCAGCTTGTTTTACATTATTCTGGAGTGTAAGTAGGAGGAGAGTGGAACTGAAGCATTTACAGTCTCATGAAAAATCTAAGGAAATGTCATCTTGCCACATGTTGGTAGTCTTTGCTGGCCAAAATTCTACCTACCTTAGAATTCCAAAGCTCCAGAAAAGTATTTAGTCTCAATGGACATTTTTGAACTAAGAGACCACCTTAGGGCGTTGTTTCTCCTTAATTAACATTTTTCATCTCTCATTTTAATAAGTCAGTAGATGAATAGAAACATGAATTCAGTGCATAAACGATGCTTTGAATTTGTTGACTGAAATTACAAATATGATTTATGACATCTTATTAATTGAGATAGTGTCTCATAATAACTAGTCTTGAGTAAATATTTCCAGTGCTTTGATTGGGTGATTTTAAAAGAATAAAATATAAGCAAATAAATATAACAAAATAAAATCTTTTGGGCTCATAAATTATAAGGCACCTTGTTATAAAGACAGAATAAAATGAACAGCTGAATGTTATTTTTCTATGGATCCAAAGATATGAGTTCAAGTTTTGCTCATGCAAAGGCCAGGGGTACTGTAGTATGTATACAGTTTTAAGGTTGGAAAGACCTGTCCCTCTCTGATTTTTTTTTTTTTTTTTTTTTTTTGCATTGCAACAGATATCATCATAAACTTTTTATTCCAAAAAAGGATAGCAATATAAAATGGTGTAGCAATGTGTAAGACATGGCACCCATTGTACCTGGTCACCGATTGCAGACAAGTAAAGAATTTTGATTTGCTTTCACCCTCCTAACTCCAAAAATCAGAGAGAAAAACCAGGTCAGTCATCAGAGTCCTAGAGTTGACTGTGGCCTTTGAGAGCACAGACAGCATCCATAGCTATCACAGTTGTCTTCTTCACACATCCATAACGATAACAGCTTTCAGATTGTGAAATCTGGGATCAGTATCACTACTCTGTGGGTTTCTTAAAAGATCGTCCCAGAAATATGTTTTATGAAATTATGGCAAGCCACAGCATTAATAGCAGGTTTTATGATGAATGATGATGAATGTTATCATGGTGTACTGTACAAGGCTTTCCAACTTTTTTTCCCAAGTCTCTTTTTACTCCTTTTACCTCTACTCAGGACAGTAATTTGAATGGGTCATCTAAGACAACAGAAGGCATCACAGTTAAATGTGGGTTTGGAAACTTTTGGACTTGTTGTCTCTAGCCCCGGGTTTATGTCTCTGTCATATTTTTTTATAAACATTTTTGATGCTGAGTGGCTATAGTATTAAGATAGTCTTCCCTAATAGAAGTATCAGTGCATGCATTTTGGGGGTGTTTTTCTTGTATTAAACAAAACACAGCATATGTAACGCAACATGTCCCCATTGTGCTTCTTTATCAACCTGTTATTTTTCTCACACTGAGGTTTCTGTCTGGTAAAAATCTCCGTTTCCCAGGGGACAGGCTCATATAACCAAGCTGCTGTTTTCTACTGGCACTAACTGGTATGCTTTCTGACAGCGAGCAGCGCAGAGAAAATGAGTAGAACAAGCATCGAGACCGAACTTTGCTTGCACTCACAGGTGATATACTGAGGTCAGGCTTGATGCAAATTGGCACAGCAGTGTCGGATACTCACTCTGCCTCTGTGCCTGTTCTCTGTCATCACTGTGATATGTGTTAAAAGGACAAAATTTTGGCTAGACAAGAAGTTATCTTGCTTTCATGTAATGCTGTGGAATCTTTAGTAATTGCATTTATTTCAAGTTAAGCTTGCAGCTGTCTTTTCAAATCTGACTCAGGATGCATGTGACTCGTATTTCCTGGATCAGAGAAAGTATAGCAGCACTGAAACTGTAAAATGCTAATGCAGAACAGGCAACAAATGCCCCCATGAAGTTGGTGCCAATATGTCATGAAGTCAACAGCAAGGTAGTCACAAAGTTAAATGGGGCCAAGTTTTCAATTAAGTAAAATAAACCAAAACCCCCMAAACCCTACTGCCCCATTTCAGAGTAAGTTCTGTTACCCCAATCATGGTAAGCGCTACCAGAAGACTTCAACAAAGTCTTTATAACTTTCCCTTCCCCCAAGTGCGGCCATATGTACTTAAGGCAATTGTTATTTGGAAAGCATCAGCCTTCAGAAAAGGAAAAAAAAAAAATTTAAATTCCACATTTTATTAATCCAATAGCAATACAAAATTTTAACTATGTATGTTATCAAAATGAATCATATGCCTTTCTCTAAATGTGAAAAAGAGAGGAGATATACATATATATAYATATATATATATATGTATTCTTTATTACTTACACCAGAAGGGTCTAGTTTTTTGTTTTACTTTTAAAAAATGCTTCCTGAAGTGAGCATTACTTGTAGTCCTATAAGTGTTTAATTAAGAAAGTCTTCAAGAAATACTAAGTATATAATATAAATACATTTATGTAAAGCTTGCACTTGTCTAAAATTTGTAAATTTATTTTACTGAACTCATACTTTTTTGAGACATTGAGAAATGTTAATTTGCATTGCTAGACAATGGAATTAATCTTTTGAAGAACTGCTGTATATGTTTTAGCAGTTAAAATAGTATACTTATGTAAGTTGACATAAGAAATTCTGCAATAAATCTTTGTTTAAATAGAAATACTATTCTGATATTGTTTCTCTTTTAGRATCATTTTGGCTTTTATTGTATAGTTTAGTTAGCAAGAGGTCATAAGAAGGTAAGAAGGACAAAGAAGCCTTTAAGCACTGTGTTGATCTGATATAGCATTGCCTTCTGCTCCCAGTAGTAATGATAGCAAACAGATACTTTTTAAATTCTAAATAAAGCAAATCAGGCCAGTTAATAAATTTTTCATACAGAGACAGCTGGGTCAAATGGGAACTCCCTCTTGAGAGAGAGTTAAAGAATTAAACCTCCATGTAGCATATTTAAAAAAAAAGAAGAGAAGAGAAGAGAAGAGAAGAGAAGAGAAGAGAAGAGAAGAGAAGAGAAGAGAAGAGAAGAGA
>NW_028186745.1:2321912-2336627 GCF_003343005.1 Rhea americana
AAAGGAAAGGAAAGGAAAGGAAAGGAAAGGAAAGGAAAGGAAAGGAAAGGAAAGGAAAGGAAAGGAAAGGAAAGGAAAGGAAAGGAGAAAAGAAAAGAAAGAAGGAAAGAAGAGAAAGGAAAGGAGAGGAAAAGAGAGGAAAGGGAAAAGAAGGGAAGGCAAGGCAAGGCAAGGTAGGGCAAGGCAAAGGGAAGGCAAGGAAATGCAAGGAAAGGAAAGGAGAACAAAAAACAATCCTTTACTATTAGGACAATTTGGGTGATGATTGGATAGATTTAGGGGTTTTTTGCTCTTACATTGGTATGACTCATTATTTAATTCGTGACAATTATAAAACATGCTATTTTTTACTGAATGTATGTTGGTAACATAGAACACAATTTTAAATATATGAGATTTTTTTTTTTTAATGATCTGTTATGTTGATAGCTTTTATAATGGAAAAACCTTAATAGAAGTTCACCTGAGGCTAGGCCTTGTCCTGGCTTGCTGCACAGAATTTTTGAATATTAAGCCCCATGGATGAAAATATACATGCAGGATTCAGTATAGCAACACCTGCGGTGTTGGTTACGATTTTGCATGCAGGTGCTGTGGTTGATGAAGTTGATGAACAATAATTGTATATGCAAGTATACAGGGAAGCGCAAAATTTTGAGGCAATTTACACTCTCATGTGCTCTGTTTGGAAACTGGGCTCTCAAATTGCAGCTAATAAGCAGCAACGGGTGGCATTCGTGGGTGTGAATAAAGTGATTAGGGAGGAATTTACATCATCCAGCTTCAGGCATATTATCTGAAAGCCTAGATGGGGATGCTAGGCTTCGTATGTAGTTAATGCAGGGGAAGACTCCTCCCGAGCCTGTGTCTGAACTCCACAACAGCTGGCCAGCGTGTGCAGTGAGCCCTGCTCCACCAGGCATCCTGACTTCTTCTCCTGCAAGCACAGATGCATGACAGGGAAGGAGGGTGAAGATGGGCTCTTGGGTCTTACTCTAACATATAGACTTGAGATTTGGTTGGGATGCTCAAAGGGACTCTAAACTTTGGAAATATTTCATGGTCCCTACAGCTGAAATATAGTCTGCATTACTCCCAGTACACCATATGTAACACGAAGATGAGTTGGGCTCCTAATTCCGCCAAACTGGACAATATGAAAATTCTCAGAAAAGTCATATGCAGCAGTCACAAACTAAATATTAAAGAAATGTATAATATAATGCAGCATGATGTGACATGAGACTTTGTCAAGTTAACTTTTGATAGTTGATTCTTTGAGCAGGCTATATGACAAAAGCCTGATCCTATACAGATTGGCATAAAAATTAGTAATTTCTGTGCGTTAAGATCAGTGGCATTGGTAACTAGGAGATTATTTGGAGGAAGCTTTAACAAAATGCAGTGCAGTTATGTGATAGTTCATTATTTGATTAAGAACACCAGTTTCAGTTTGATTTGATTATAGACCCAGTTGTCCTGCAGCCATATTCTGTCCCTCCACCAGATAGAAGTTTTTGTAATATCAGGTGGAAAACATAAAGTAAGAAGTATATTCTAGAAGTGTTGTTGTCAGGAGGTGAATACAGTGGCTTAATTTTGAATCTTATCTTGATTATATCTTACAATGTTTCTCTTAGGTTTTCTGTTATGATTCTAATAATCTGATAGACTATTTTCAAATATTAGAAACACAGAATTGTAGAATAATTTAGATCAACTGGTGCCTTTGGAAGTCACTTGGTCCAAAACCTGTCTAGAGAAGGGCTATTTAGATCAGGCTACTCAGGGCCATGCTCAGTTGAGTTTTGTGCATCTCCAAGGATGGAGATCCCACAGCTTCTCTGGGCAACCTGTGTCTGACCACCCTTACGGTGAAAATTGTTTCTTCTAATATCTCAGCAGAAGCCCCAGCTGATGCCTGCTGCCTCCATCTTCTCACTCCCACCTCTGAGAAGAGTCTAGCTCCATCTTCTCTACTGCTTCTCCTCGGGGAGTTGGAGACCCTCTGTGGGGCCTTGCCGCTCTCTCCAGCCAAGTGGGCCCTAAGCCCCCAGCCTCTCCTCACAGGGCTGCTGCTCTGGCCCTGTTGTCTTGGGTGCCCCTGAACTCGCCCTGTTTATCTTGGTCTTTCCCATCCAGGGGGCCCAAAGCTGGACACAGCACTCTGGCTGTGGTCTCATAGGAGCTCAATAGAGCAGAGTAATCACTTTCCTCAGCCTGCTGGCCACTTTTGTATTAATGCTGCTGAGTATGGAGTTAGTCTTGCAAGGGCACATGCAGTCTGAAAAGTAGGTAAGAAAGAGGAAGGTACCAGAGGTGCGTTAATTTGTACTCAGAAGAGCTGAGTGCAGCTTTTGGAAGAGTACCTGTTTGTTTAGATTTYAGATCAGGAACTAGCAGTTATTCTCCTGGAAAAAAGAAGCGTATCCGGTTCTTGAGGGCAAGGCCTGCGAGGGCAGGGCCAGACATGGCAGCTGGCAGGCTTAACGTGGTCTGTCAGTGCTGGGGTCAAGGATGGTGCATGTCTGGGAGGCCCTTTGGGAAGGCCGAGTTGGGTGAGGATAATAACTCTGTGTTTGGGTAATGGAGGACAAGAAGAAATAACACACGTGGAAGACTTCATGAGTCTCGCTCGAGGCAAAAAGAAGTTTCTCATGCTGAGGGAGTATGAGGCTGACCTGTAGTTTTGTCCCAGCACTCCGGTTGAGGCTGCATCGCCCACATTGGCATGGGTGTCCACAGAACCAAGGGGTAGTGTGGTTTTGGCACACTCCAGAAATCATCTAGTTGAGGCAGCTAGCGATTAAGATGTGTCGGTGTTGCTAGCAAGCTGAGCAGAGGCTCTGCAGGCACATGGCATATGTGGGGGAAAAAAACATCACAGCTTTAACTGCGTTGTCGTCCTCTCTTATGGCTCGGTGCGGAGCCACCATTCTTCTGAAGARGAACAGTATAAATCCAGAAGTCTTCTGGCCTTTCTTCTGAAGAAGGAAGGAGACAAACGTAGGTGCAAAAGGGAGGTGGATCTTGAGCTAGTAACGCTGCCTGGCCAGACTTGGGAGGAGGCGAGTATGGTATAAGGACTATAAGGGTAATATGACCGCTTGTTAATAAAACTGGGCATTAATAAGTTAAAATGAGTTAATAATTGTAAGTTTTGTTTTCATTTAATATATATATACRCATTATATGCATATGCGCCTGTATGTATTAGCTTGGAGTCGGTATAAGGGTTGTGTACATATGCAGTATTTCTGATCACATTGTCTATTTAAGCTTATATTGAGTGACCAATATATTTAAATGAGCATCTTTTTCTGGTCTTTGTCATATCCTTGTTTACAAAACCATTCGATTTTCATGTCATGTGTCCTCCTCAACACATGCTGGAGACAGTGTGTTTTCAGGGGACTCTGACATGTTCATTTCTCGCAACTGCTTAGCTGTAATATATCTCTGATATCGCAGATGAAATTACACAGAACGGTTTCAGAAAAGATATGAGCGCATGTATGTACCAGGAAAAAAAAATCAAAAAAGCTCTCTGGAAATTCATAGTAACAATTGCACATTCTCTCCTATCTCCCAACCTATTTTGCAGGCAAAATCTGCTGAATTCTTTTTTTTTTTTTTCTTCTTCATCGTAAGGTTTTGATATATGTTATACTAGGATAGGATGTTTCCAAGCATAAAAATGTCTCAGAGGGAACCAAAACAAGTCTTTTTACTTGTGAAGCAAGGCTTTTATACTGGGTTACATGTTCATGAGCTGGCAAAAACAGGAAGTATTTTGCAGGTGGAAGTGGAGGGGAATCGCTCCAGGTGAACTGGGCAGGTTCAATATTTTAAGTGTTTGACCCGCCTGTCTTACTGGTCCATCTGGATTTAAAAGGCAGGGTATAATGTGCAACAAGAGGATACACAACTGATACTTAATCCCTCACTGCAAGCAACAACAATCAAGGATTGTAACAAAGACAGGTTTTTTCCTGATAAAAGAAGTTACTACAATGCTTCTGAAAAATACATCTTTCAAAGTGTATGTAGGGAATGGAAAAGGGGGAGTAAAGGGATACATAGGAAAATGAAGGAACAGGGAGGGGTGTGGTTTAGGTTGTTTTTTATTTCTAGCCAGGCAATTACCTTAAGGTCAATTTTAATATATGCTCGAGGCAGGGAGTGTTTATTTTGCACAGATGTTTAAGTCATTTTAATAGCCAGTCTCTTTCTATGGGCCTTTCATTCTTTTGATGTTAAAACAGGTTGCATGTCCTCTGGAAGCCAGCTCACAGTATATTTTGGTGGGATGGAGATGAGAATATGCTTTATCTCTAGCAGATTTTCAGTGTGCTCATGGCACTTTACTTGGCAGGAGCACACCTGGATACCTCGTTGTTCTCCTATCATCTGTCTTCTGTGTGTTTCAGAAAACATGAATTATTCACATTCTTGTAGATTATTCCTCTGGATTTTCTGCGTGAGCCCCACAATATTGTTGCTTTTAAAGTCTGAAATGTAATTCTGAGGATTTTACAGCATCACTTTTGCAAGTATTTTCCTGTGGTGTAGCTTAACCTCTTTACATGTGCAGACTGTAGGCTTTTCTTTCCAGGAGCCTGTTCTTCATTGAATTTATCTGAAAGATGCTGACTGATAACAGTGGGGTTGTTTAGAATTTAGTCTACCAAAAAAACATCTGCTTATCATTTGTGTGACAGCTGTGGTGTATGAGTGTAATGGGTATTTATGATGATTACGAATTTCTACTTTTTATTTGTGTGGTACCATTTCTCCACTACTATTATAAATTCCCCAGTAGGTCTATTTTTAATTTTTCTGTATGATAAGACCTAAGTATTATTGAATCTCTGTGAAGGATGGTCTTTAATCTCCATGCCCCTTCTTTCCAAAGCTATACATGTTAATGTAGCTGCAGTAAGTACAACTCAGCTGGCCTGGTGTCCAGCAACTGAACTCAGTCTCAAATCCCCTGCTGCATGCTTCACATGACATTTAACTGTCCTTTTAATCCCTGTTGTAATGAATCCCACACATACAGAGTGAATTGCAATACACTGTAAAACTGGTTTAAAATATTCTGGCAGAACAGTTTTCCATAGGAAACTGTTGAGTTTATAGAAATAGAAAAGTTTCACAGTCTTTTCTTTCTTAATTGGTGACTTGCAGCAATCTTGTTAGGTGGGAATTTCCCTGGACTTCTTTGCTGAATACTGTGTTTGAACCTAGACCTTGTGTGCCATCCAAGCAAGGCAAAGAGGCTCAATTTTGTCTCGCCACACAAACTAGAGAAGAAAAAAGAAAGAACAAATGAGCTGTGTACTGGGATAAAAGAACATAGTCATTGGCCATCAGTACTAAATAGGTACATGCACGCACACAGAGTATTCTCACCCTGTTTACCCACTTCCTGGGGACATTATTGGAATGGGTCCTTAATGAAGTGTGAAAAATGGAAGTAATTTTAAAAATTTAGGAGTGGAAATTCTGCCTGGTTTAGACAGACGTTCCTACCATTTATTTCTATCTTTCACATTTCAGAGAATTTTACAAGCTTTCAGGTGCTGCTGCCTTTAGGACACAGTGACTCAATAATACAAATTAACTGTTTAACAAGAGAAGCTAATTTACAGTGTAGAATAGCATTTAATGTCAAATTCTCAAATTAAATTTTGTAATAATTCTGCACAGAACCCTGATGAAATGCTTCTACCTCTGGGAATGGAAAGCAGCAGTGAGTGCATACAGAGGATGCTGGGAGAAGTCATCTCTGCTTTTAGTGCCTTAGGATTTGTAGAGCCTGCTCTTCCTCATAGCACCAGAATGACGAGACTCTAAGGGCAAAAATTAAGCAACAGATTTAGAACAGAGGGAGATTGTCTTTGCTTATTTTTTTTTCCTGAACCATACATAACTAAAATGCGAGATTTATTGCTAAGGAATGTTTTGGAAGCCAAAATATTGATGGACTTGAAAAGCATCTGGAAAAAATCCTGTGAGCAACACAAGGGTGGTTCACAGTGCCTGGGGCTTGGCAAGTCCTTTCACTACAGACTGCTGAAAGCTGGAAGGATCTGAGTGGGGAGATTCATCTAACTCCCTGTTCTTAACTCCTTTTCACAATTTCTGTTGCTAACTAGAGCAGCAGAGCTCTGGCCAGTATGAGGAACAGGAGGTGAAGTGGTCCTCTCCTAACTTTAGATGTCTATAATGTGAAGCCATACCTTCAAGGTGGTCATCCTAGGCTCCCTTTTAGGCCACAGACAGAAATATAAGTGCTTGAAAAAGCCTGCAGAGAAATGATTCATTTGATGTTAGATGTCTGCTTTAGGCTTGAGATTATGAAGGCTTGTTTATGAAGGGAGCTTAGATGACTAATACCGATTTAGATTTACAAAGAGAGATCAATCCTGAGTACCTGTGTTTGTCCCTTTCCAGTGGTTATAACTAGAGCTTTGGGTGACTAGTCAGAGGTAGATGTTGGTCTATGTTTGGTCAAATCAGTCCTAGTGTTTGTGTGGTCCTGTATAACAACACTTGTTTCCTTAGGTTATGCTATGTGCAGATAGTGTTTCATTTTGTCTTACTTTTTTTATAAAAAGATATTCCGTACCTTTTGAGGGTAACCAAGTAGTTTATTAGTCTAAACTGGACTTTTAAAAAGAGAAAGCAAGATTCAAGTTCCTAGGTCAGGTAAATGCTTTTGAAAATGTAACATTAGGTTCAAATCCAGAGGTATATCATAATTGAAAGAGTTTGAACTCCGATTCAGTTCCAACTAGACACTGTTTTCTCAAAAAAATTAAATAAATTAAAATAATAAAGTCTTTTCTGAAAAGAGGTCATAGACTGAAGAACAGAGATTARTATAGATTACAATAAGGAAAATAGTGCTTTGCATTTGCTCTCAGTGGTTATAATCAAAATTGCAAGTTTAAAAGGAACTGAAAGTAAGCATACCAATCCTATCATCTAAAGAGTGTCTYTTGTAAACTGTTTTCTTGAATGTAACTTACTCCCAAGTTTTTGCTGGAATAAGCAGCWTGTGGGAGAGTCCCTATATCCACAACTGATGAGGAGACAAACTACTGCATGTGATTTTGTGCTTATTGCAACTCGCTCAAAATTCTAAATGCAAAATCAGATGACTCAAGGACATTGTCATTATTTGTGATACTCCCTGGAGGACGCTGCATTCATAAAGCAATAAATACTTTACCTTCAGCCTCACAAAGATGTATAAAATCCAGGTTTTTGTCTCTTCTATATAATGTATCTAAGTACCGCAAAGAGGCAATTGAACAGAAGCAATTCTCTTAGTGGAACAGATGATATATAAAGCATAATTTGCTGTTTCCAAAAGAGGTTAAGAACCTTAAAAATATTGTCTGTGAGGGAGAGAATAACAAATAGAAATGAGGATTCAGTCTGAGGAACACACAAGGAAGCCTGATATTCAAAGTAGAATAGAACTGCAGATTAATTAGGCAAACATGATAGGACAGTAAAAGCAAATATTGTTAGCATTTTATATAGCAATGAGGATGAACTTCATGAACTTCTCTGTTAATGTAATCTGATTGCAGTAAAATAGAAAAAAGTACTTAAAGTCTTTACAAAATGTATTGGAAGAAATGAGGTGAGAATATTAGCAATTCTATGTTAGAATTAACATAGCAATGTGGGGCAAAAATGCTAAGAAAAAATCAAAGTATTTATAGAAACTGGAGAAATATTCTGAAACATTAAAAAATGTTTTGAATGAAATTCGTTGTAAAGATAAAAAACAGCATACAGAATAGCAAATTAACAYGCTCATTCCCAGCTGGGAGGGGAGTAGGTATCTGACTAGATTTAGAACTCGCCTAATCCTTTACACAGAAAACCAATACCAACTTCAGGCAAAGAATTTTATTCTTTTTCAGGCTTCATGTGCTTCCTAGTCTGATCTTAGACTTGGAACAAATAAATTCCTAATCTCACTGAAAACATCACTCCTAAAATTTACAGCATGAATTTGACCAAGACGTAGGAAGATTTAAGGTATTATTAGTAGTTCTTTAGTTCCTTGACCCAAAATCTTAAGTCAAAATATTTATGGGAATCAACTGAGACTAGGATGTATGCTCCATTTATTTCTACTGAGTAAAAATATCAGCATGTTAYGGAAAATGGACAGATACTGAACAGTAATCTAGCCATTTTCTTAATGTAATTAATCTTGGATTTTCTTTATATAATTAATCCTAGAAGGAATATACAATGAAATAAATCATTGTAGACAGTAAATGCAGGAAAGACAAATGGGCAAATGCATACAGTGTATTTTGAAATAAATCCAATTTCATGGTATTTGGTGTCCAGGGGAATATTTCACTCTGAGGTACAAAAAAATTAATTAGGCATAATCCTTTCAGTTGTCAGTAAACTATAACACGACCTTTTACAACGGCTGGTAACTGATCAAAGCTGAAGTTTCTTTAAGCCAAGTCAAAGATTTCCACTGACAAATTAGCACTGGGTCAGGCCCCATCTTCTTCTGTACAGAGAACATGTATATGCCATAAGTAGAGACAAATGTGAAGTTTCTTCAATTTCTGGAGTTAAAGCCTACATTTAATCCCATGTTTAACTTTACTTACAATTTTTTTTTCTGAATCACAGCTCAAGCTGCTTRACTCAGGTTTTCGTTGCACAACTAAGAAACCTAGTTGCCAAATAGAATAGGCAGCCAAGACATCAAAGTGAAATAATTATAGAGTATTAGGTTTTACAGTTGGAATGGTCAACTAACAGAGTAGTGAGTTGAAGAAACTTTACAATTTATTACTTATGTAATTCTTACAGTTCTTCCAGATTCAGATCTGGAATCCTAATGTGGTATTTCTTCATAATTCACTCTTCATTTTTATCTTAAAAGAAACCTTTAATACATTTTAAAAATGTACATTGATCGTTTCAAGGAAGAACGACTCGRGCAGTGGGGAGATATCATACACACCAACCTATGTACCTGCTAATTCTCTTTCTTCATTTCCTTCTTGCTGCCATGTGCAATTCTCAACTAGTGATACTGTAGCAACTAAAATATTTAAAATATTGGTTTATGTTTTAAGTGATACTTAAGTTATTAGGATATGCAATGAAATTTCAGTATTGTTATATTTTTAATATATCACTAATTTATTTCTTTGTATTTTGTATTTGAAAGAAGTTTTCAATTACTTCTGAGCAGTCAGGAGTAAATTAAATAAGGAGATGACATAAAAGGAAATATTTAGTCAGAATATCTAGGAAAAGGAAAAACCTTTTATGATAAATTATTGGCTATATGAAGAAGAGAAAGCAGAAGTTGTACCTTTATAAATTACAATTATAATAATAATATAAATATAATTATAATTTATAAATTACAATGGTAAAAAACAAAATGTAGTAGATTTTCCTGCATTGGTAAAGGTTTGACAGCACTCTGCAGAGAGTCTTTCTTACTTTTGTTCCACATAAAGCTGATCATGCAGGCTTTGTAGAGCATTTGCCATGACATCAAGAGGAGTTGTGCCTGGATAAAGATAGAAAGATCAGAGATAAGTGGTATATTTTAAAATGAATTCATCTACAACATTTTCATTTGGAAACAAAGTTTGCAATCTGTTGTGCTCAAGAGGTAAAATAACTGATGCCATAAGCTGGTCTACATAGCAGTTAGACAAAAACAATCATGTCTCTGTTTGACTGTCAGTGGCATTTCTGTGTCTTGGTGGTACATATGTGTGTTTCCTTTTGGTTGAAGGTCTTACTTAAAAATAACTAAATTGGCAACAGAGTGGAATATTCACTTTTGCCTTCCTGAAACTTTTAAAATAGAGTTATTTATTTAATAAAGTATAGTTAAATAAAAATGATTCAGCCTTTCCACCAACTTTTTAATTTTTTATAAAATCAGTTCAAATAATTGGACTATGTAGTAATGGTACATTTAATTTAAAATATTTTTAGATTACCTACAATTGATTTTGACAGTGACTGATTGCTGTAAAAGCTTGGTTTAAGCAATGACAAGCTGGTGACAAGCTTTAATGGATTTTGCAAAGAAGAATTTGGATGGGAGAAGGAATTTTGTCAGAAGAAACTGTGTATTACTGTCATAAAATATGTATGAAAGCAAAGATGGACACTGGTAAATGGTACCATCATGGTAAATACTCTGAAAGCAGATTCTGAAGGTTTTTGGTGGAAAGATATAATGACCTATAACTAAAACTATTGCACTAAAAAAGTAGAAGATTTGGGGTTTTATTCACTATTTACTAACCTACAGATAAGAATCCCCTACAGGATTTATAGTATTCAAATCTAAAGGGTTAAAAAGAAGGAAACATGCACACTGAGAGAGAAGCATAAGTGCAGAGTAAACCTGAATCGGCTCTCAAGTATGGAAAATCTCACTACTATTAACTATCAAGCACATAAGTATTTTACTTGCATCTACCTTTCACAGCATTGTGTTTCCTTTCCTTCTTTTGCTGCCTGTGGTGGTGACCAGACAAAGTTCCTTGGCCCACACATTTATATCAGAAAAGAAAGACATTTCTACTAATAGGTTCGAGATTTGGAAAATAATGGAAGCCAACCATGTAAAAATTAAATTATATTATATTATAAGAATATTACAGAAGAATATTCTGTATATATTATATTATGAGAATAATACAAGATACAACTAGAAGAGACTTAAACAGGTGATCTGATCTGTCCCTCTGTTCCAAACCAGGATGCATTTCAACRATTCTAAACAGTAGAAGTATAAATATAGTAGATTTAAAAGAACAATAATCAGGGGGATCACTAAACTCCGCAATGGGCTGAAGGACTCAAGTRTATGCATAGCCTTAGCAAATAATAATATCTAAGCTGTATCTAACACCTAAGCTTTAGGATCCTTAGTTAAGGGCTGGAGTTTGCAAAGTGTTACACTTTTAASTTTTGATGAGCTGCTGCTCTCACAAACCTGCATGTGGCAGGGCATTTCATGAGCATCTGTGARGACAGAAATGAGACTTACCACATTTAACCTTTAGGAATACATATCTGTATTATCCTGCTATTTCAGTTCTGCCAGGAAGGTAGAAGGAAGAGGACATAGCTATTTGAGAAGTTTAGAAATAAAGCTGATCTGTAGAATAGATGCATAATATTATAATAAAACAATTTCATGACATATGGTAAAGGTGAAAGAGTATTAGATTTTTAATAGCTGTATTGAACTAGAGAGAGAATGAGTGTAAAGAAATATAATACTAAAACTACGCAATCTTTTATTTTGAAAAATTAAATGAAAATAGTCATTTGATAATAGAAATGATTGAGGTAGTGTATGTGCATGTGTCATACAGTTGACATAACTTCTTGCTAGGGTAAATTAAAACAGGAGGAAATTGAGAAAAGTGACTTCAGACATAAGAGACTGACAGTCATTTCTCAGTTTCTCAGGCCATTAAAATCCTAAATGAGATGCCGTTCAGGACAGCCACCCACATACAAATGGATTCAAGTTTAAAATGGATTTTTAAAATCTACTTTAACATCTGGGAGGTCAACAGTTGGATATTTTAAAGGAATACAGAGTAGGCATTAATGTATTCAGAAAGCAGTATTTGATTTGGGGTATACTAACTCAACTGCAAATCATCTCCATTTCACATGCTGGCAACTTACTCTAAGCAGCTTATCGTGCAGCAGTCTCTGCTGGGAGAATGTCTTGTGGAGCATATCTTGCGGAGCCTTTTTTGTTCCACAGTATCAGTTCGCTGGCTAATACAGCTCCAGTTTTCTGTTTGCTTATGTACCCACAGCACAAAGATTTCTGCATTGCTGCCAGTTCTGCTCATCTCTGTATTGGATGTGTACACACATACGTATATACATGCACACCAGCTTTGCGAGGAATAGTGACTATTTCAGGCTCTAGGATTAGGTATCTGTCATGAGACGATAGCAGTGTCTGGTGTTAAAGGAGAAACAATTTGGGGGAGGAATGGGAACTTGCTACTCGAGCTTAGTAGACCTAGGTCACTGGGCTCTAGCCCTGTGGTACTTCAGGCAACTCTGTTACTTCATAAACTCTCGACAGTAAGAGAAGTCAGTTTTTTTGCCCCTGGTAACCTTATTAGAAGGCTTTTCCCAGAGCTCCCTGCTCTGTTGATTACAAATGGTCTTTGAAATATCAGTCTAAACAACTTCATAAGCTGTTTATATCTGTTCCTTCTAGGACAACATTTATATATATGTATATTTAGCTTAAATGTTCTACTTCCTGCTCTGCTGTTTACTCCTGGATGCACATAAGAATAGAAACCTTTTATCCATTTTTCTAAACTAAACCTGACAAGCTCGCTAAGGCTACACAGACACTGTTGCGCACCAGCAGCCGGTCTGCCCCGGTCCCTGGGTGTAAGACAGATTCCGCCTGGAGCCCACCRGGATGCATCAGCAAAACGGTGCACGTGAACTAAAACACACAGCTTTTCACTCTCTGTTGATGTAGCTGCGTAAGTCAGACCTGGCTCCCGTTCCCTTGACTCGGACAGTGAACGAGACAAAGAAACCTTAGCTCCTGCCCTTATAGTGCTTTAGTTAGCCTCCTTCACCCAGCAGTCCCACCATGCGTGTGCAGGAATTCATGTTTCTTGCATGTGCCAGGGCTGTGCATAGGTATGGTTGCACTAATTCCTGCTCTAATGATATTAATATTTTACTCTTTGAGATGAAAATTTATCACATGATATATTTAATTACTACATTGCTCTTCTTTATAGCCACTCCACTGTTAAGTTTGGGTCTGCCCTTCAGGGATTCAGATGTTTCTTGATTCCACAATATATAGCAGAAATTCTTTGTTCTTTGAATCTTTATTTTCTGCTATTTAATTTCAGCATATTACTATTAACGCAGCCATCAAGGTTGTCCACGTCTTTTTGTGTGATATTCCAACCTCTGTACTTCTTGACAGTGATTCTCAATTTTTTGTCATTRTCTGATTTTACTGGCATCAACATTTTGGGCAAAGATATCAATGCATCTGTCCTAGAACCCCCTTTTAAAAATCTACCCATATAGTTTTCTGACTGCTATCAATAAGTGATTCTCTTTTAGCTTGCTTACTGCCATTTCCCCTTGGGCTTACTAACCTTATGATTCTTTTATGAAGTCTTATCTTCTCAAGCTTAACTTGGATTAAATTTGTCTTTTTTATAGCTACCTTCTGCTGGTTAAGCCTAGTCATCTGGAGTTTAGGTACTTGAGGCACTGTCAAATGCTGACGTTCAGAGAAACTAAATGCATTTCATTTCTTTGTCTAAAAGTTCAGTTATCTTCTCAAAGAAAGATAAAAGTTTAATCATCTAGTGCAATCTTCTTTTAGGAAACTTACATTTCATTTTGTTCCATTTTCCATTTAGCTCTGTATTTGAAAGCCCAGAACCACGGCTATATAACAAAACAGACTCAATGAGAAAAATGAAATGGAGAAATAGCTTTAGATAGTACCATATCTGCAACTGAAATATAAGGCTCTAGATTTTTTAAACTCAGGCTTTTCTAAATATATATACTACAAAAAATATATATACTACTGTACTATAAAAATATATACTACATCCCATATGCACTGTAACTATGAAAATACCCTTAATCTCATGTTTCCTTTGATTCTTGCAGTTTACGGAACAGAGAAAGAAGCYGAATTAGTGCTGTTCTCTTTCTCCTTCCCCTTTCAGGAGACAGAATAGGTAGCTTTAGACTTGGCAGTGAGTTTGTGTCTCAAAAAAGTAAATCTGACAGAGTCATTTATTCCTCTTTCGTTCACTCATAGAAGATTAATAAGCAGTTTCTGATCAATAAGGGTAGCCTTCAAATATTTCCCATGTCAGCACGGAGTAAATTGCTAGATGTGATCCACATCAAGTGGGTTTCAAGCAAATATAATTAAATACAAAATATTAAGAATATTTAGGAAGTTTTCATTTAAGTAATCAAGATGCTTAACAAATCTATAACTATGTTACAAATATTTGTTCAAAAACATTAGTACGGAGCTTTGCTGAAATTTTGTTTACTTTCAGTGCTGGTACTGTAGTTTATCCTGACAAGAGAAAAAAAACGACACTATGGCAACGTTAGCTCACGGCTAAGTGGCTTGGTGAAAACAAAAACCAAACAAAACAGGTAAACAAAGCTGGCTGAAAAGAAATCATGAAAATGAAATTAGTTCTTTTTTGTTTGTTAAAACAAAATTTTTGTGGAGATGCAGCTGCATCAGCAAAGGTTTTTGATAGGAAAGCTCCCAAGGTCCAACATATTCTATTCTCTCCCAACAAGGAGAAAGCAGACTCTAAAATTAACTGAAAGTTTTCTATCTGATATTCTCACATACTGTTATTTTGCAAAAATCAGTTACAAAGATACCGGTTTAATTCCAAGGAAAATATAAATAAATAAATAAGCTGGTACCCTTCAGTTCACTTCAATAGTAAGGAGTCAGGCTTTAGAGAAAGGAGCAGCAATTTTTTCTCTCTCATGTTCTCTAAGGCAAGCAGTGAAAGTCAGTTAATGCTGACAGTCTACCAGAGGTGCTTAAAAACCTGTTTAATATATGCCCTAGTTTGAAGAAGAAAGTGAGCTGTCAGTGCCTGC